>NW_011140024.1:0-822 GCF_000146605.3 Meleagris gallopavo
AATGCAACAAATTTCAAAAAGAAAAATCTGTTTTCTTAAAATTGTTACACATGAAGAAAGAAATCTTTCTTTAAGTAAGTATCATCAGAAATTATTTTTCAAATAATTTTTGTTATATGGATTTTTTGTAAGTTTCAAAATGTGTATGGCACAATTCTGTTCTCATCCCACTTTACTTGCTGAGCTAATCTGTTTTTGTTTATGTTAGCCACTGTTTATCAAGCGCTCTGCTTTTTCAATACATCTCAAATGAGATAAAAATGTGTCTAGTGTTGATGACATCAGACCCCTGAAACCAGCTGCGGAGTTGCTATTGTTTGGTTTCAGTGTTCACTAAAATGAATTTCCTTTCCGTTGAATCCAAGGGATATGATGAGTGACAGGCCTTCTCTTTTTTTTAATCACACAGATCTGGCTGTTCCTCTAGATGCCCTGATAAGCAGTGCATATGTGTGTGAAAGGAAGGGAAACAGGAATTCCTTTCGGAAGGGTGACAGCTTTAGTAAGACTAAAGTGAGTTCAGGGCAGATGTTCCTGGCAGAAATCAACTGAAAACTCACATCCTAAATTTGCACAGCTGCCAGCAAAGTAACATACATTTATCTTGGCTCTTCTTTCAAACACTGATCTTGTTAAAAAAGAAGAAAAAAAAGAAAAAAAGAAAATACAATACAAAAGACTCTATAAAGAAGCTAGGTTTGTCACAAAGTATATAGAATGCTGACATGTTGCAGCATGAGAAGAAGTTGATGATTTAATTTCCAAGAAAATAGTCAGCCCAGAAGTAAATGTTACTATTCCTTGGTTTAATATGTGAATGTT
>NW_011140025.1:0-808 GCF_000146605.3 Meleagris gallopavo
GGGCGTACAGAGGGTCTGAAGAGTGCTACACTCCAACTGAGAAGGAGATCTTAGCCGTGTATGAGGAGGTTCGGGCTGCTTCCAAAGTAATCGGTACAGAAACACAGCTCCTTCTGGCACCTGACTGCCAGTGCTGAACTGGATGTTTAAGGGAAAGGGTCCCTCCACCCGTCATGCTACTGATGCCACTTGGAGTAAGTGGATTGCGCTGATTACGCAGCGAGCATGGATGGGGAATCTCAACCGTCCAGGAATCCTAGAGGTGATCATGGACTGGCCTGAAGGTAAAAAGTTTGGAACACCGCCAGCAGAAGAGGTATCACGTGCTAAAGAGGCCCCACCATATAATGAACTACCAGAAAATGAGAAGACATATGCCCTATTCACAGATGGATTGTGTTGTATTGTGGGGAAACATCGCAGATGGAAAGCTGCTGTGTGGAGCCCCACACGACAAGTTGCAGAGACCACTGAAGGAAAAGGAGAATTGAGCCAATTTGCAGAGGTAAAGGCTGTCCAACTGGCCTTGGATGTTGTTGAACGGGAGAGGTGGCCAATGCTTTATCTTTACACTGACTCATGGATGGTGGCAAATGCTCTATGGGGGTGGTTACAGCAGTGGGAGCAAAACAACTGGCAAAAGAAAGGGTAAACTTATTTGGGCTGCTGAGCTGTGGAAAGATATTGCTGCCCAAATAAAGAATATAGGTTATAAAGGTTCGTCACGTAGATGCCCATGTGCCCAAGAGTCGGGCTACTGAAGAACAGCAAAAAATAACCAAACAGGTAGACAGAGCTGCCAGAATTG
>NW_011140026.1:0-708 GCF_000146605.3 Meleagris gallopavo
AGGGCTGTGCAGGGGACAGCAACATGGGGAAGTGGAGCAGGAGGCTGCTTCTCAGGTGTTTCCCATCTGCCTTGCAGATGGACAGCCCAACACAAATGGGAACAGATGATCCCGAGGGCCTGAGGGCAATAGGAATATCTGGAGTTCCTTTCCTCCAAAAAAAGATAAGTCAGTCCCAAAATGGAGCCTGTCTTGCTCTAAAAAAATCCCTAAAATCTCCCGTGTTCTTAGACCAAAGCTTTTCCACTGCTTGGCTGACTCCTGACCCCACTGCAGGTGCTGCCACACCACCTGACTGCAGTGGCTTTGTCAACGCGGCCATGCTGGCAGAATGAGACTCAAATGGCCATGGAAACCAATTCCAGACAACAACCCGGTGAGCAGGGCTGTGCAGGGGACAGCAGCATGGGGAAGAGAGCAGGAGGCTGCTTCTCAGGTGTTTCCCATCTGCCTTGCAGATGGACAGCCCAACACAAAATGGTAACAGATGATCCCGAGGCCCTGAGGGCAATAGGAACATCTGGAGTTCCTTTCCTCCAAAAAAAGATAAGTCAGTCCCAAAATGGAGCCTGTCTTGCTCCAAAAAAATCCATAAAATCACCCGTGTTCTTAGCCCAAAGCTTTTCCACTGCTTGGCTGACTCCTGACCCCACTGCAGGTGCTGGCACCACACCACCTGACTGCAGTGGCTTTGTCAAGGCGGCCATG
>NW_011140026.1:18796-19245 GCF_000146605.3 Meleagris gallopavo
CCAAAATGGAGCCTGTCTTGCTCCAAAAAAATCCCTAAATCTCCCGTGTTCTTAGCCCAAAGCTTTTCCACTGCTTGGCTGACTCCTGACCCCACTGCAGGTGCTGGCACACCACCTGACTGCAGTGGCTTTGTCTACGCGGCCATGCTGGCAGAGTGAGACTCAAATGGCCATGGAAACCAATTCCAGACCAGCCATCCGGTGACTAGGGCTGTGCAGGGGACAGAAGCATGGGGAAGATAAGCAGGAGGCTGCTTCTCAGGTGTTTCCCATCTGCCTTGCAGATGGACTGCCTAACACAAATGGTAACAGATGATCCTGAGGCCCTGAGGGCAATAGGAACAACTGGTGTTCCTTTCGTCAATAAAAAAAGATAAGTCAGTCCCAAAATGGAGCCTGTCTTGCTCCAAAAAAATCCATGAAATTTCCCGGGTTCTTAGACCAAAGCT
>NW_011140027.1:0-394 GCF_000146605.3 Meleagris gallopavo
CAGTTTTCGGCCAGAAAATACCACATTTTTCTCACAGAAATACCAGTTTTCCCTCCGAACATAGGTCATTTTGTCCTAGAAAGTGGAGATTTTCCCCCCAAAATACGCCATTTTCACCCAGAAATTGCAATATTCTACCCAGAAATATCACGTTTTCACCCAGAAATACCAGCTTTCTCCCTGAAATATTACATTTTGTTCCAGAAATACCAGTTTTCTCACCCAAAACACGTTCCTACCAGAAATACCATGATTCTCCCCCAAGAATGTGACATTTTCTGCCAGGAATTGCAGTTTTCTCCCAGAAATATCACATTTTCTCACAGAAGTACCGGTTTTCCCTCCGAAAATAGGACATCTTCTCTCAGAAACGGCAGTTTCCCCCCCCAAAATA
>NW_011140028.1:0-781 GCF_000146605.3 Meleagris gallopavo
GAAAGGTGCAATTCCTGGGAGAAAACGTCATTTTGGGGGAGAAAACTGCCGTTTCGGAGGGAAAATGGCCTACTTCCGGGCGAAAACTGGTATTTCTGGTAGGAAACGCTGAGTTTTTTGTGAGAAAGCTGGTATTTCTGGCAGAAGACGTCCTATTCCTGGGGAGAAATCTGGTATTTCTGGGAGAAAATGTCATGTTTCTGGTTGAAACATGGTACTTGTGGGAGGAAACTGCAGTTCCTGGCGGAAAATGGCATGTTTTTGGGAGAAAACTGGTATTTATGGTGGAAAATGTTGCATTTTTGTGATAAAACTGTCACTTGTTGGAGAAAATACCATATTTTTGGGGAGAAAACTGCCATTTCTGAGAGTTAAATGCCATATTTCCGGGAGAAAACTGGTATTTCTGGTAGAAAACGCTGATTTTGTTGTGAGAGAACTGGTATTTCTGTTCCAAAATGTCATATTTCATGGAGAAATCTGCTCTTTTCTGGAAGAAATCGTGATATTTCTTGGGAGAATACTGCAATTTCTGGGTGACAAAGGCGTATTTTGGGGGGGGGGAAACTGCCGTTTCTGACAGAAGATGTCCTATTTTCGGAGGGAAAACCGGTATTTCTGTGAGAAAATGTGGTATTTCTGGGAGAAAACTGCAATTCCTGGCAGAAAATGTCACATTATTGGGGGTGAATCCTTGTATTTCTGGTAGGAAACGTTGTGTTTTGGGTGAGAAAGCTGGTATTTCTGGGAGATATTGCCATATTGTTGGGGAGACAACTGG
>NW_011140029.1:0-773 GCF_000146605.3 Meleagris gallopavo
ATGGTCAGCATGAGGGAGTCGGATCACATCGCAACCTACCTGCATACAAGCAGCGAACCAACATGGGGTGCATGATGTTCATTACCTGCTGGACACATCTCACACCACTGACTGGAGGAGCCCAGGCAATCCTTCAACTCCATCAGGCTGCAAAATGAAATCAGAAGAGACGCAGAACAGAATTTAAAACACAACAAGGATGCACACAATGCCCTTAAAAACACCCACTGCATGGATGCAATTAGCACATAGCCCTATTAATTACAGCCATCCAGCTTGAGATCCTCCAGAAAAGCAGAGCTCACAGCTCTGAAATCAAGCAGGAATCACTCACCCCATTCTAAGGGCTCACCCCACACCCCAAAGGAAGCAGTCTCCAGATTCACATGCTGCTCTTACACCTAGCAGCCCTTCAGTGCACTTGCCATCCCCAAAAAGAGAAGGATCACAGCCCTGAAAGAAAAAGAAACCACTTACCCCATTCCAAGGACCAATACTCCCCCACACTCTCAAAGTGAAGGAAGCAGCTTCCAGCTCCAAATACCTACCAGCCCTTAAGTACGCTCAGGGTTCCCTGCTAAAAAAGAGAGAGAGCAGCTCAACAATGGAGGAGAAAAAAAAAAAAAAAAAAAATCACTCACTCCAACACCAAAGAACAAGGCATACTCCAAAGGAAGCACTCCCCAGGTTCACATGCTGCCCCTACTCTTCCCAGCCCTTCACATGGGATCAGGGAGGGGTGGAGCCTGGCTCTGCCCCGCTCCACAGCCAAA
>NW_011140030.1:0-532 GCF_000146605.3 Meleagris gallopavo
GCAGAAAACGTTGTGTTTGTCAGGAGAAAATGGGTATTTCTGGCACCAAATGTCATCTTTCATGGAGAAATGTGGCGTTTCTGGGAGAAAACGTGATATTTCGGGGGAGAATACTGCAGTTTCTGGGAGGAAATGTCATATTTTGGGGGGGGAATCTCCAATTTCTAGGACAAAATGTCATATTTTTGGCGGGAAAACTGGTATTTCTGTGAGACAATGTCCTATTTCCGGGAGAAAACTGGGGTTTCTGGTAGAAAACGTTGAGATTTGGTGAGAAAACTGGTATATCTGGCACAAAATATCATATTTCTGGGAGAAAGCTGATATTTCTGAGAGACATTGCCATATTTTTGGGAAGAAAACGGATATTTCTGGGAGAAAAGGTCATATTTTGAGGAAGAAAACTGGTGTATCCGGGAGAAAAAGTCATGTTTCTGGGCAGAGAACTGGTATTTCTGGGAGAAAATGCCGTATTTTTGGGGACTAAACTGGAATTTCTGGTAGAAAACGTTGTGTTTGTCAGGAGAAAACT
>NW_011140031.1:0-548 GCF_000146605.3 Meleagris gallopavo
CGGCGCCTCGTCCAGCCGCGGCGCGCGCCCAGCCCCGCTTCGCGCCCCAGCCCGACCGACCCAGCCCTTAGAGCCCATCCTTATCCCGAAGTTACGGATCCGGCTTGCCGACTTCCCTTACCTACATTGGTCCAACATGCCAGAGGCTGTTCACCTTGGAGACCTGCTGCGGATATGGGTACGGCCCGGCGCGAGATTTACACCCTCTCCCCCGGATTTTCACGGGCCAGCGAGAGCTCACCGGACGCCGCCGGAACCGCGACGCTTTCCAAGGCGCGGGCCCCTCTCTCGGGGCGAACCCGTTCCAGGGCGCCCGGCCCTTCACAAAGAAAAGAGAACTCTCCCCGGGGCTCCCGCCGGCTTCTCCGGGATCGCTTGCGTTACCGCACTGGGCGCCTCGCGGCGCCCGTCTCCGCCGCTCCGGATTCGGGGATCTGAACCCGACTCCCTTTCGATCGGCCGAGGGCAACGGAGGCCATCGCCCGTCCCTTCAGAACGGCGCTCGCCTATCGCTTAGGACCGACTGACCCATGTTCAACTGCTGTTCA
>NW_011140032.1:0-411 GCF_000146605.3 Meleagris gallopavo
ATTCTACCCAGAAATATCACATTTTCACCCAGAAATACCAGCTTTCTCCCTGAAATGTTACATTTTGTTCCAGAAATACCAGTTTTCTCACCCAAAACACGTTTCCTACCAGAAATGCAAGGATTCGCCCCCAAGAATGTGACGTTTTCTGCCAGGAATTGCAGTTTTCTCCCAGAAATATCACATTTTCTCACAGAAATACCGGTTTTCCTCCGAAAATTGGACATCTTCTCTCAGAAACGGCAGTTCCCCCCCCAAAATACGCCATTTTCACCCAGAAATTGCAGGATTCTCCCCTGCAATATCACGTTTTCTTCCAGAAATAGCAGATTTCTCCATGAAATATGACATTTTGGAACAGAAATACCAGTTCTCTCACAACAAAATCAGCGTTTTCTACCAGAAATACCA
>NW_011140033.1:0-890 GCF_000146605.3 Meleagris gallopavo
CAGCCACGGCCGCCAACCCCCACGTGCGCACCGCGCTCTGGGGCCCGGCGTTCTCTGCTCGGCGCACCGGGAGGCACTCGCTCGCTGGCTCACTCACCCATGGAGGTGCTGTGCAGCGGCCGGCGGCGCGGGTTATTGCTGGAGTACTGGTAGTACTGGGAGCCCGGCTTGCTGGGGGACAGCGCCCCGGGGTTGCCGATGTCCATCTCCCCGGCCAGGAGACTTTGCTGAAGGACAGAAAGACAGAGGTGTGTGCGTGCCATGCGGGGCTGCCGCTAACATCCCTACCGACAGCGCGGTCACGACGCACCCTCGGCCTGCCAAAACGCAAACGTTGCCCACATCGCAGCTCCCCATTCGGCGCCGCTTCTGGGAGGGAAGCGCAGCGCAATTAATTGACAGTAAGATTATTTGCATCCAGAGGAGACTTACTGCCCACTCATGCGAACGCAGCCGGTGTTGCACAAACTTTCGGAGCCCTGCTAAGCAATGCGCCGGAAAGCAACTCAGTTTCCTCGCTGCAAACAAGATGTCAAAGGGACGGCTTCAGACACCACGAAGCTAAAAGAAATGCAGCCCGCTGCTGGCAGAGCCGAGAGGGTGGCTCCGAGCGCACGAGGCGGCCTCGCTGCCCGTCCCCACCCCGGCCAAAATGCACACGGCAGAGCCAAGGACACCACGTTCTGCCACGCAGATCGGCGGGCCGCGCCGATACTGCTCAGCGTGCATCGCCCGCACCTCTGCGGTGCTTCCGAGGAGCCTCTCGGAAAGCCCCGAACAATTCACGCTGCGGCACGGCAGCAGCGAGAGCAGCAGCCCAGGGCTGCCGTGCCCCCGTCCGACGCCGCCCTGACGCACGCCCAGCACACCACACACACACACACACACAT
>NW_011140033.1:10833-21720 GCF_000146605.3 Meleagris gallopavo
GCCATGCTGCGCAGTGCTGTGCCCTGCTATGCTGTGCCGTTCAGTGCCGTGCTGCACCACGCTGCACCATGCTGCGCAGCGCTGTGCCCTGCTATGCTGTGCCGTGCCGTTCAGTGCCGCGCTGTGTCGTGCTGTGCCGTGCCATGCCATGCCGCGCTGCGCCGTGCTGTGCCGTCAGTGCCGTGCCACACCATGCTGTGCCGTGCCATGCCATGCTGTGCCGTGCCGTGCTGTGCTGGCAGTCATTGCTGTTTTTTGCATTACGTTAAGATTAAAAATCTCCGTCCTAAAAGCTGTAGCTGTCAGAGCACATTGTTACTCACCACCTGTACTTTAAAGGCAATCCTATATATTAAAATGGTGTGCAAAAAGCAACAGAGAAATTTCCAAGAGAGCTAGACACCAGTGATAGGGTTGATTTTTAGATTTTATATGCATTCTCTCCAGGCACTTCAGAAGGACAAGAACATGTGAAATTCCACCTGTAGCACAACCTATACCTTTACCACTGCAACAAAAACATCTCCAGACAGCCAACCAGGACCCGTATTTAAAGAAAGAAAACAGTCAAGAAAATAAAGCAGCCAGGCCTGTAAGCCTGCAGGTAGATGGCTGTATGCTGTCATTAACTTCAAAACGAAACCGAAATATTCACTTCTCCACTACTGCTGAACACTGTGGCAGGACCTGAGTGCCTGGCAGGCACAGCTCAGCTGCCGAAAAGACAACAGGAAATGCCCGGCTGCTGCAGGATCATTGTTCAATATCTGTTCAGCACCAACCACGTGCACGGCACCTTCCAAAAGCAGAGGGAGCAGAGTCAAGTTTCCTTTGGAAATGCTGCTCCGCAGCTGAGTAAGAGTGAGGACATGTCGGCTGAGGAGGGCACGGCGAGGGAAGCACACACAGAATGTACAGAGCAGGAAGGGACCTCTGACTGCCATCCAGTCCAACTGCCTGCGACGAGCACAGCACCACAACCCCATCGGGCCAGCTTGGCACTGCAGGTCTGCAGGGACGGGACATCCTTCAGGAAAGCACGTCTGTCACGGGAACAAGCGGGTCTGCAGTGGGAAGGGTGGGGGAAATATCCTGCCTGTGAACCGCCATGCACAGGGAGCGGTGCTGCACAGTCAGCTGCGGGGGAGGACAAGAGGGGCACCGGGGAATTTCCTCCTGCTCCGTCCAGGGGAGGGAGTGTGGCCTGCTGTGTGGCTGGGCAGGTGTTCCTCAATGGCCCTTCCACCAAAGCCGAGGCGACGGCAGTCAGGGCAAAACAACGTTGCAGAAGGGGGACACAGAGCCCAGCAAAGCAGGAAAGTGCAACGGAGAGACAGACAGACAGAATGGGGCAGCGCAGCCCTGAGCCAATGGGCACAGCCAATGGATGCAGCCCGGATAGAGGCACGGCTGCACCAAAACTGTGGGGAGGACGGGGACGGTTCTGCTCACACACAGAGCCCCGCAGAGCCCTGGGGGCAGCTGGGGGCCACATGTGTGGGGTGGGACTTGGAAGCCAGGCCCGGATCCACCTGGGAGGTGCTGCATGTGGGCGTCCGGGCAGTTTGTCATTGATTTATTTCAACGCCGAACTGAAGCAAGCTGAAAAGCATCTCTGGATGTGAGAAGACAAATACTCTGTAACGAAGGGGGGAGCGCTCCGTGACAGCTCTGCAGCCATCTGATCCTGCCCGTGCGCCTGAAGTATCAGCAGGCTTTCTTTTTTTAGGCAGGAGGATAGCAGGACTTAGTCACTGCTTTTCGTTTCTGCGTACATGATAGCTGGTAGGATTCGCATCCCCGTACCTCCCCGGAGGACCTCACTTCTCAGAGGTAACCGCTCCTTTTTTAAGCCGTGAAGAAAAGGAGATCATCCCTGGGGGCAGAGCTGCTGCCAGGCAAAGGCTGCCCGGGCATGGGGGCAAAGCAGCATGGAAACCATCCTTCAAGGTGGGGCAAACAGGTTTATTTTCTCTCCATTTATCACCAAGGAGGAACTTAAAGAGCTCTCTGTGAAAATCAGGCGTTGGGAGTTTACTGGAAAGCTCTTAAAAATACACAGGCAGCGGGCTGGTGCTTATCTGGACCTTCCACAGGAGCACACAGCAGAACAGGTGAAGAAATGTGAATGACCCGCTGTCTGCATCCGCAGCTACAACACCGACTGCTCCCTGCATACATGTGCTGAACTGTTTACTTTCTGACCTGAATGACTTCAAATATAAACACCAGCCCATGCGAAGCGTAAGCAAAGGAGAAATACTGGAGACTGAAACCTGGGGAGGTGCAGACACATTACAGATGGTTGAGGCTGCAACTGGAAATACTGCAAGGAAGTCTGCAGGAGAAGAGAAATTCGAAGACTTGTAGAAATTAATAAGTAGCTGTCTTAGAAAGTAGGGATCCTGACTAAATCTCGCATACCAAATGTTTTGAAAGCAGTGATTATTTTTACGATCGGTGCTCTGTGTCTATCTGTGCCTGCAAAGGATCTCGTTTCTCCATCTTGAGCTGCTCTGGATGCGAAGTTCCTGCCTGCAGTTGCATGGTAATTAAGTGTGATTAAAGATGCTATTCATTCCCCTGTAAGCAGCAGGTAACCACATGTCAGAGGGGGTGGGGGGAGCAGAGCAACTTCTGGGTAGTAAAAAGGCTATTGGAAATGGTCTGTTGGAAATGAGCAATGCGGCACCACACAGCAAACGACAACGGCCACGTGGGCTCGTGGCAACTACGGGAGCCCAGCACGTTCAGAAGTTCTACAAACCTGCAGGAAATAACATCATCCCCGTCTGCGTGCACTGGGAGAGGCTGAGACCCCACTCGTGGCCCGGGCGCAACTGCGACAAAACCAGAGAGGAAAAGTCCTCCAGCAACAGCCAGAGCCCGGAGCCCCACCGGGAGGCCCTGAGTCACAGAGGGCCTCCCAGGAATGAGGACGCGGGGCGGGATGGAAGGGAGGACCAGAAGACAGCTCTGCTCCAAAAGCCAGCTGGGCCACCGGCTCGGAGGGGGGTCAGGGACCGACTGAACAGCTGCACGTCCAGGCTTCTCCCCACATCCATGTCTGATGTGATGTCCATCGCAACCCCTGGTAGTACTGGGAGGCGAGCTCCTCCTCAGCATGCTTCCATAAGCCTCACGGATGGGAAGGGAAGGAGCAGGCTGGTCGCCACAGGGGTGGGAATGCAGAGCTACACAGTGATCGCTGCCTATGGAGAAAGCAATGGGTGCTTGACAAAAGCCACTGCCTGCTCTGAGTACGTGGTGAGAACGGTTTCAGCCAGTATTCCAGTGACCTTTTTTGTTTGCTTTGTAACATTTATGCATTTGGCTGAGCAAAACCTGCCAAACCATACCTTGCGTGCTGAGGAGAACGCCCCTGCCTATCAGCCCCGGGCCCACCTGGGCACTCAGCAGTCAATTCTGAGTCTTGAAAATTGCCAGAATGAGTGAAAGCAGCCCACCTTCCTGCTAGAGGTCTTCCATCAAGCGCTGGTCAGCCCTGACACAGCAGCACGCTGTACAATGGGATCACAACCCACCTCGTCCCCCGCAGGCAAACCTCATCCCCCTGTTTATCACATTCACGACAGCACAGAAAGTCAGAGTGCAGCCACTGCGAAGGCAAACCAAGCCCCTGTTAGCACTCAACCACAACATAAACCTATTATTGCACATTACAAATAGCAGTGCTATTCTGTTGCCAGGTTATAAGCTCCAGAAAGGTGCCCTTGGAATGCTCACTTCCAACAAAATAGCCCTCAGCTTAACATCTGATCTGAAGGGCTACGAGAAAAGTGCTTCCTTTTACCACTAAATTGCAGCCATGGGTTTTAGCATTTCTTCAATTATGGTATGGACAATGAAACTGTGTCTTTCTGGATGCATGAGGAATTCTGCTAAATGAGCCATTCAGACATCTGAACTTAAGTCTGTGCTTTTAATACATTTGATTAACACGGAAATTTTATCTCTTATGTCATTATTTTAGTGCCGTAACATCGAAAGCATTAGTCCACAACGTGCCCATGATGGCAGGAGTACAGCTTATGAGCACGTGAAGTAATTCCTGGAGCAGGAGCCATGGACCCACCTCCCACAGCGAGATGTACGAGCGGAAATGACGGGAGAGGTGAGTCTCCTCCAGCTGTAAATCACCGCACAAGGCAGCAGCTGAAGCTCCCCAGCCCCACCGAGATACTGGGCCGCCTGATCTCTCGGCAGGCAAAATGTCACCTATCCACATCCTCTGCTGGGCTGTGACACAGACGGGCCAGGAGTCATCTCCTCCATCCCAACTGCATCCCACAGCCAACTGCGAGGTCAGCCCTACGCAGGAGCTCAGCACCTCCAAGCTCCACACCACTGGATTCCTTGCTGAAGGAGCTGAGGACCCGAGAAACCCTGCACTCCTGTGGCACGGAGCTGCTTCTCCCTGCATCTGCTGAAGATGCACACACAGCATGCTTTACCTTGCATCACATCTCTTGATGCAGAGCACACGCATCCCCAGACAGCTGGGGCGGAAAGCAGGCACTGCCCAGCCAAGGGTTCAGGGTCCCCAAACAGTCACCAACAAACAGCACAGTCCCCTCCGCTAAGGGCAGGAGGCTGCTCGTCCACCTGCAAAAATGGGTGAGCCAGGAGCTCGAGATCCACGGTGAGCTGAGGTGTCACCCAGCGTCCTGTGCAGCTGTGTGCGTGTTTCTAGCAGGAGACAGAGCAGAGAAGGAACTACTGCAGATAAAGGAGCCCTGCCACTCAAACGTGAGGAAACCTCGTTATTTGACTAAGCAAAAACTACTCAGTGATTTGTAACAGAGGAACAAAACGAGCTCGGCGTGTCTCCAGAGGTCTGCAATACGATCTTCAGAAAAGGTAGCTTGCCAATTTAACTGAGGTAGGAGTTATTTAATTTTTTTTATATACAGGTATAGTTTTCAATAAACCTACATATGCCTGTAATACCGCAATGGCAGATGTGTCTCGATTATTAGAGGTGGGCTCTGGGGAATACATACAATGGATCTCGAAATCCATAAGCAGCTGTTTGGAAGGGAGGGGTGGAACGCTGCAACACACACACATGTTCCTTAAGTGCAGTAATGTTTTGTTATTTTACTGCAGGTGTATTACAGAGATGAAATTTAATAACTTATTGTATACAATACCAATAAAACGGGAAAGTTCTCTGCCCCGGCATTCACAAGCAAAGCACAGATTGGAAGCAGCTCCGCACCCATGCGCAGCCCTGTGTGCACCCCATGTCTGCAGCCACAGCTCTGCCTTCCCCACTACTCACGTAAGAACGGCAAAACAAAAAGCAGAAGCTCAGAGTGCTCTGCAGGGCAGCGAGCATTGCACGGGGCATCACACCCAGGACAAGCAGAAGGGTCCGCACGCCCGGGACGGCTCAGCCACGTGGGCTGCGAGCACCCTCACCCTACACTGCTCCCACAGCCACTCCTGCAGGAGGCACTCCGCAACGGCTCGCATCAGAACCTGACCTCAGAGCACGCGCTCATTTCAGCCGGATGAAGCACTGAGAAGGACCTGTCAGCAGTGCACAGACGTCAGATGATTCCTCTCGCTTTTTTCCCCCTTTATCTCCTTGCTGGACCTCTCTCTGTATAATCGGAGATGCTGCAACAGTTCAGTAATTCACAGCAGAAAAGGAAGTCCCAGGACTTCTGGAAGGAAGAAGAGAATGGGCAGTGGCTATTTCTGCCCACTCCCTTCCCAGCACGAATGTGCTATCGTGCACAGATTTGCGCACTCTCTGGGCACCCCGGCAGGCAGCGGGGCTCCATTCATCCACACGCCTCTGCCACAGGAGCCGCCCTGCTCTCTTCACATCCTTTATGCTCACTCCGGACTTCTCCAGCAATATTTCTGCCGTGCCCATGCGAACCTCAGCCAAAACCACAGGCTGCAGGCGCCCTTCGTTCCTCTCCGCAAGCAGCGGACATTCGCAAGCTGAAATGCAGAGCCACCCTCGATGCAGAGGGATGGAAGCCCTCTGTGTGCCACTGTGCGTGGTCCCGAGCAGCTCAGGGCCCATCGCTCACCGTCCTTCTGCCCCCCACCTGCTCCAGAGGTGGGAGAGGAGGGGAAGGGGGGGCAGCGGAGGGGATGAGGGCGGGGAAGGGCCGTGGGGAAGGATGGCACAGACTGAGCCGTTTTGCCGTAGGGGTTAAATGCCGCCTCTCTCATTTCCTTCGTCAGTCCTTCCTGCAGCAGCGCCTCGAGTCAGGCTGAAGGCGAGCAGATATGATCTCATTCAGGATGGAGATTATTATATTTTGGTAGCAGATATTTAAAAAAAAGAAAAAAAGGAGAGCCGGCGAAGCTTGCATAACTCCACTCGTTTTTACCTTCGCACTTCATCCCAGCCCCAGCCTTCAGCGCTGGGATGGTTCCAAGCACCGCCGACGGTATTTCTTGCACGTCACATCCAAAAACAACACCAGGCTCACTTCTGAGAAGTCTTAATAGTAAAAACAATCATAGATCAGGATCTGGGGACTCTGCTGTAAGCTAAAGCACCTTGAAAGCTAGGCTATCTTTCAGTCCTCACTTCCCAAAAGGACATAATCCAAATTGTCCAACAGCTCCCAAATCTATTCCCACGTACAATCTCTTGGAAGTCCTGGTGCATGTTTTCTGTTCAAGCTCGTCACACGGTTCTGTTTACTGCTTACTTTGAGTTACCAACTGCCCAGCAAAGTGTGGCAGCTCAGGGTTACCTGCAGCCAGTCCCAGTGCCATTAAGGATGAGCAGATCCCTGCTGCCCCACCTGCCTGGCTTCAGCACGGCGCTACCCGAGGCTCTCTGAGCAAAGAAACTGAAGCACTGCCCGCAGCTGCCACGTGCAGACCCCCACGCGGGGTCTGGAGAGAAGGAGGCCTGGGGGAGACCACATCACTCCCTCCAGCTGCCTGGAAGGAGGCTGCAGCCAGATCGGGGCTGGCATCTTCCCCAGAATAACCACAATAGGACAACAGGTAATTAATTGCCTTCAGTTGTGTCAGGAGAGGGCCAGGACGGCTATTAGGAACAACTTCTCCAAAGAGCGGTGCTGCAGTGGCACAGCTGCTCGGGCAGTGGTGGAGTCCCCATCCCTGGAGGTGTCCCAGAGCCGTGGGGATGTGGCACATGGGAACACAGGGGACACAGTGGGCTGGGCTGGGGTTGGGGACCTCAGGGGTCTTTTCCAACCTTCATGATCCTGTGGTTCTGTGACCTACACTGCGGTGTCAACCGACGGCACAGAGGAGGGCAGGAAGCCTGGCTGAAGTGGGACAAATGAAGGAGGTACGCTTTCTGACACATTGCTAACACCCCCGAACCAGCACAGCCAGAAGAGAGCTGATCTTTGGGGGAACAGAGAGCAGAGGAAAATTAAGACAACACGTAAAATCCTGACTTCACAGAACACAGTGGGGTCTTTGTCATTAACTTCACTGAAGTCAGTATTTCAGAAATGCCTCGACAACAACTTTGGTGCACGTTCCTCTGCTGACTTCTCTCCGACAGAATTAAATAGCTCCCACGACGAGCCTTCCTCCATTCCCACTGCCATCAGCGCTGCACTTGCCATGATCCTCTGTAAGAGCAGAACGGGGCCCCTGGCTCGGGAATAAAAGCCGTCCTGAGGGAACGGCTGCTGCACATCCAACCTCTCCTCTCCCCAACGTGAGCAGCACACAGAAAGGAAACCTCAGAGCATCACTGCTGCTTGCACGAAGAGGGGTTGTTGGCTTTTTCCTACCAGAAGATTAATAGGTAGCAAGTTCAATATCGTTAAGTATTTAGTTTTCCTTAATTGTTCCAGGAATTCATCTACAGAGAGCAATGCATCACATCTGGAGGTAGCAATTTACCTTTCAGGAATCAACAAAATCTGCACACTCCTCCTGGGGTCTGGGGAGGAGCGTGCGGAGCTGCGGCTGCACTGAGCTCGGGGTGCTCTCAGCAATCTGCAGCACCACCAACACCATTTTACTTGGAAATCACCTCGTTTTTCTCACTGTCTTCTGCCCAGGGAAGCCCGTCTCTCAGCACATCCCAGAAATCTTGCAGCAGAACTGTAGCTTTGGGTTTCCTTCCACGCCGGAAGGTTCCTACTTGTTAATAATGCAGTCGGTTCCGATCGTGGTGCAGCCTGAAGAGCAGACAATAGATGGCCCTCGGCACTCCACGTTATTCCTTCTGTACCTTTCAGGAATTCAAGAGATTCGTATTTGAGGAGCATTCTTCTCCTTCTCGTCTGGGCACTAGTCTCATACTTCATCCCCTCTTCCATTACACTTCAAGAGAGTGGATGCACACGGCAGAAAGAAAGTCCACGGTCTGCAGGTTTTGGTATTTGTAGTTTTTTGAAATACGTACCTAAAATGTCTCAAATTTTCATGCACGAAAGCAGAGGAAAAGAGCAGAGGGTACACTGGGCAACGGCATTTCTCCACCAGCTCTTCACCAACTGCACACAAGTGGTGGGGTACAGCCTTACCAGCACCGAGTTCTGCACCCAAAGCCCTTCACTGCCCAACCCCATGCCCAGTATTGTGAGCTCCCGCCACCTCTGTGCCACTCCCAGCACTGCAGGCAACGCCGTACGAGGTCACATCAGAGCCCAGGAACTGCGTGCCCTTCCACGCCCGTGTATCCGTGGAACCAATCCGCTGGATTTGGTTCCATCATAGAACCACAGAATGGATCTCGGGGCTGGAAGATCTTTCCACACCTGCTGTGTGTGCAACAAGCTCACCCTCACTGCACACGGAGGGAAAGCCACGAGCAGAAGGTAAGGATGCTGAGATCGGCCAGCACTGCCAAACTGCACCCTCAGCCCACAGCAGCCACGCTGCCCTCTGCTCCTGTTGGTCAGTGCTCACTGCCAAACTCAAGGAAATACACATCTCCTAGGGGCTGGCAGCCCTGCCTGGGGCAGGGGGTGGAAATCGATGATCCTGGGGTCCCTTCCAGCGCCAGGATCCGTTCCGTGATTCAGTGATCGAACCAAATCCAGCAGGTACTGATGGATACGGGAGCACAGGAGCAGCCCGCAATGCAAGCCACGTTAAGGCTCTCCATACAACACGGAAACTGGAAAGCACAGAGCAGCTCCCAGTGCAGGAGCCCGACCGAGAACTGACGCCGCTGCTCCGAGCCAGGATAAGGCAGCGCCCCAAGGGCCACCTCCTGCAGCCGCCCGCTCTGCCCACAGGCGGACATTCAGCACCTGCCTTGCTTCCACGCCGAGCAGAACTTCACAGAACCACAGAACGGCCCGGGTTGGAGGGACCTCAAGGATCACGAAGCTCCAACCCCCCTGCCGCAGGCAGGGCCACCAACCTCCTGCACAGGGCCCCGTCCAACCTGGCCTTGAACACCTCCAGCCTCACCGGCACGCAGCTCCATGCCCCTCACGTTCGTTCTCCACACACCTGTAAGCCCATCACTCCGCTGCAAGCAGAGCGAAGCAGCGTTCCCTGCCCGCCCATCCCAGCACACTCAGGGTGAGGAAATCCGCACAGGCTCCAGTCCATCCATTTCTCTGTGCTACACGAGGGCCGCTTCCAAAACGCGCCGGAAGACCGCAGCCCCACATCACCAATGCACACAGGATGAAGGGATCAAGCACTTCCCTTTCCTATAGGGAAATAATGCGCATTTTGGCTGTCTTCGTGGCTCGTTATTTTTGTCCTGGCAGATTCAAACAGCACAAAGCTTTGAATATTAAGAAGGCTATTAAATTATTTCAATACTTTTCCAAAGTAGGAGGCTGCTGCACTCAGAAAAAGGAAGCCCAGCATTCTCCACGCACAAAATGAATGTGAACGCACGATTAATACTGCAACTGAAATTAAAAAGAAAGCGTCTTTCAAAGAAATCAATTGTCTCGAAACAAAGGACAGACTTTTGGCTATCGATAGTATTTTTAGACTCAGACTTTCTCTGGAGACTTAAAAGTATGCAAATGCAGAGCGCGCAGCGGCGCACGCACACGCACTGCACCTTTGTGTTGCACTGGCACTTTATTATTTAATTAAACTACTCTTATTTCTCTAGCTCACGCACGCTTCCCTTGAGACGGCTTTGCTGTTAGCCTGCTGGCCTTGACTTCCAGCCAAAAACAATTCAGAAACAAAAAGGGACAACAAATCATATTTCCACAGACATTTTTATCCCTTCAGTACAACCTTGTTTTCACACAACATCGTACAGATCCCACGAAAACTATAGTTTACGGTGGTAGCCACCTAGGGCTGGGGGCCGACACGAGCTCTGCCTCGCGCTTCCACTTTTGTCACTGCTGAGGTTGGACTGCACGGAAGGGACCCTCGGGGCTCCATCAGCGCGGGGCCACAACCAGCAGCCTGCAGCCGCCCGGAGCGGCGCTGGGTCAGAGCCGGCAGCCCCACGGCCACACTGCAGCACAGCAGACACTGCCCACACCTCCGTGGGCAGCCCCGCTGCGAGGGGCACAGCACGAAGCTGCAGACCCTTCTTCTCACAGCGCTCACCACCACGCCTCGCCGAGCAGCATCCCGCTTACCTGGTGGCAACCCTGCAAATTCGAGTCTCTTCCGTACGATGAGTATGATCCCCTTTCTGTTTTACCTGTTGGGAGAGAAGAAGGAGATGTGTGACCAATGCGATCGGATGTGCACGTACAGCTTCTCCAAGTGCTTTACAGGACGTTCCCCACGTTTCCTAGCGCTGCTTACATACATAAAATAGGCGCTGCTGGCTGTGCAACGCACACAGGCAGCAGCAGAGCACTAACGCCTTCTCCTGCTGAGGATGGTGATGTGAAAGGAACTTCCCCGTCCCGGCTGCACCGCCCCAGGATGGGATGCAGAAGGACTCAGCCAGCC
>NW_011140033.1:21925-23301 GCF_000146605.3 Meleagris gallopavo
TTGCTCCAGGCTGCCCGCAGCACGCAGCTCCGGCAGCCTGCCTCGCAGCACTGGTTACGGCCACGCTGTATTTACAAAGGAAAATAAAGGTTCTTTCAGGTTTGAATGGGCAGACTCGAGCAAAACCAAGGAGGAAAGAGGTGGTTTCTGCAGAGCATTAAGTCATGGCTGAGTAGCACTACACCACGTGCTAGGGAGACAAAGAGCAGTCAAGAGGGCTGATACAAAACATATTGACACCAACAGACCACCCTTACGGCGCGGGCAGCCACGGGGGGAGGCAGAACGGCCAGCAGCACCACGAGCACCGCGGCCGCAGCGGAGCACGGAGCTGCAGCAGGGCAGGGCTGTCCCCTCTGTCCCCGTGCCCCAGCAGCACTCCCAGCCCCGCGCGGCGGGGAATCAAGCACGTCTTCCCCCACCACAACACCAGACCGCGCCGCTTCCTTCGGCCGCCCGCTCGTTATTGTTTTTGCTGTTTCCTCCCTCCAGCACAGGAACCCCCTGAACGCATCGGCCGCGCAGGGGACGTCTGCACACATCACAACTTTTGGAAGCCCTCGTGCCTGGCTGCGGGGAAACGCCGCATCGCCCACCACACGGCCCCCTGGGCTCCGAGCACCAGAAGCCTCTGCAGGAACAACGCAGGACGGCAACAACGAGGAGACGTGAACGGCCCAACGCTCCCAGCGCGACAGCCGCGCTGCGGGCGCTGCCCCACAAGTGGAGGCGGTGGGGCAGGGCTGCGTGCCGGGAGCAACCCCAGGGCCACGGCAGCCCAGCACCCGCAGCGCAGACACCGGCAGCCTCGTCTTAATTTCAGTTGTTAAAAAATATTTATCCGGATACAAAAATAAACCCGCTGCAAATTACAAGTTGTCAGGGTTAAAATCTACTTCTATTTGTGTGGGGGAGGATAAGAGAACAGCATAGACATGAATCATTCTCAGTAATTTGAGTGTTTCCATGACATCAATGGGCACTCGTCCAGGACTCTGTCGAAGTCTGCGAGGTACCAAAGCGGCACAGCAGCCAGCAGGAGATTGACTTTTTTTTTTTTTTTAGGATTATGCTCCTTGTAAAGATTTCATCTCCAGCATCCACTTTTACCACCAAACAGAGGGCTCTGGAGACCATGGGAGAACGTGCTTCGTTCTGCCGGTGTCAGCCTTTAACTTTATCGCATCTCTGCCGCCGTCGCTGTTGTTCCCATGTACGGCCAGAAATCTGCCCTCTCCATTAGGAACAAACAACCAAAATCCACGGAAAAGTCAAGAAACTGTTAGAAAAGATTCACATCCGTAGATTTTCACTATCAACTGTAATTACGAAATTATCATACTTTTTGTAGCGGCGTTACATTTCGTTTGAGGGTG
>NW_011140034.1:0-419 GCF_000146605.3 Meleagris gallopavo
AGCAGGAGAGCTGTGTGCTGTAGGTGTGTGTAACCTGTCCTCTAGGTGGAAAACAACCAAGTGCATCCAGCCATGTCCCGTCTTGTTAAGTCACTGTTACATCCACTACAGCATATCTATGCTCATCAAAAAATGCATTCCTGCCTCCCCCTTAGGAGTGTATATTGTAGCTGTATCTATCTGTTGGAGGTTGGTGGAGTCTGCATGATAGCAACTAGGGACACTAACTGTGATAAGATTCATGGAGTGAACGCCACTCCCAAATTCTTACGCGAACGGGCTCATGACACTGAGAGCCCATTAAAACTGAGAAACAAGGGACCATCAGGAGCCATCGAAGGATGAGAGGGGGAAAAGGTATTATTTGCAAAATGCCAAGGTTGGAAGCTACATATGAAGCAAGGGAGAACGTAAATAAA
>NW_011140035.1:0-600 GCF_000146605.3 Meleagris gallopavo
TGAGCACCTGCAGAAAGGAGCTGCTCAGCCCTGGGAGCACAGGTGAAGGCAATTCAGCTGTGTGACGGAAGGGGCTGGAGCCTGGCTGCACCTCTCTCAGAACTCATGCAAGGGCTGACTGCAGCTGGGGAAGGATCTCCTTCTGGAGGTCCCTCCTTGGTGATGCTTTTTCCTCTGCACCTGGAATCTTCTGATATGGGGGAGCAATCTTCTTCCCTTCCTTTATAGTACCTCTCTGCTCTGCCAGTCCTCCCACCATCACACCTCCGTTGTAATGCCTTTCCTAGTCACAGAATCACAGAATGGCCCGGGTTGGAAGGGACCTCAAGAATCATTTCTTGCAATACCAATTCTTAAAAGCAGTTTTACAATGGAGTATGAAATCTAATCCACTCACAGGATGGAGTTGCTCGAGAATACTAGAGTTTGCAGATTCAAAATCAAGCCTAGAATGCCAGACCTGAAGACTTTTCAGGAAATACGACAATGAAAGATAACATTAAATAAGTAAATAACCCAATGCAGCCACGTTATTTAAATTGGCCTTGAAAGCTACCAGTGTCTAACTGCTGTTATTTTAGAGTTGTGCCCCTCTCTAGC
>NW_011140035.1:2326-3629 GCF_000146605.3 Meleagris gallopavo
GAAGGAATAGACATTACTGGATTCTATCAGACGCCAATATTCATTTGAAAAACATACTGGACACGTAGAGTAAAAAGCAACACAGGATCAACCTGCAACTATTTATTCCGCTATGTCAGTAATGGTAGCTATTATACAAACTCTATGTATTTCTAATAAAAAAACACAAATTCCTCCTCCAGTGTGCAATCAAATTAAGTTCATTTATGAGTTTAGGTAGAAAAAAAGACTTGTGCTGGTCTCGGTAACACAGCTACAAAAGCACTGTACAGGATATTCGCAGATATGGCGTAAGCCAAAGTTTGGAACAGAACACTTCCTTTGTTGATTCTGCTTTTGTTGATGTACATTACCATAGCTTTGATTATGGCAGTAAGGTTTCCTGGGCCATCGGTCAGAGTGCAGAGCGTCCAGCTCCTTCGAAGCGTCCGTCCGCTCACACGTACAACCAGCCTGGCTGAGTAAACTACGCTGAGCTGAAATAGAACAGAAATCAGAAGAAAATAATTGCATCTTAGTAAAAATATCTGTGCTTTCTAGTCCGAGCAAATTATTTTCACATACAAAAATTATTTCCAACATAAAGTAACCACATTTCCAAAACAAATTCTACCCATAGAAGAAGTTTACAGAACAATACTAAAGCACATTTCCAAAACATCAGTTCTGTGGCAGACAGAGTAAAGAGACCAGCAAGAGAAAGTACAGAAGGGCTTCTCCCTACGGAATAATTAACTGCAGGAGGGAGAGCTGTTTGTCGGGGCTTTTTAGCGTGAGTGAGCAGAAAAGAGGAACGTGACCTCAGGAAAGTCCTAAGTACCATGGAAATGGGAAGAGCTGCCCAGGTGCTCTGAACTGTTCAGATGACGTGACAGCCGTTTTCTTGACCGCTGTTACACACGCAGTAACGAGCAGAAGAGTGAAAATTAAGGCATTTGCCTTCATCTTAATGGCACTGTACGTGCCACCTCTCTGCAGAGCTGCGGCACAGACAGCACAAGGCTGCTCAAGAACTGCACAGTCATTGCCAAGCCACGTTTTCAGAAGACAGCATGACAAAGTATTTCCTTTTCCCACGCACCAAGAAGTGCTGACTTGGACAACAATCTCAAGTGGGATAAGAATACGGAGGTACTTCATTCTATTTTCTCAAACTGAAAGGTATCAAATGTCTGCTTAAAGATAAAATAAAACGAGCAAAAAAGGACATGGAAAGCACACGAACCTCGGCAGGCACTTCAGATCAAAGCACTCTAATAGCAATAACTGCAGCAGGCAGTAGCTTATTTCTGCACATACCTAG
>NW_011140036.1:0-375 GCF_000146605.3 Meleagris gallopavo
AGAAACGGCAGTTTCCCGCCCCCCAAAATACGCCTTTTTTCACCCAGAAATTGCAGTATTCTCCCAAGAAATATCACGATTTCTTCCAGAAAGAGCAGAATATCTCCATGAAATATGACATTTTTGTAACAGAAATACCAGTTCTCTCACAACAAAATCAGCGTTTTCTACCACAAATACCAGTTTTCTCCCAAAAACATGCCATTTTCCGCCAGGAACTGCAGTTTCCTCCCACAAGTACCATGTTTCAACCAGAAACAGGACATTTTCTCCCAGAAATACCAGATTTCTCCCCAAGAATATGACGTCTTCTGCCAGAAATACCAGCTTTCTCACAAAAAACTCAGCGTTTCCTAACAGAAATACCAGTTTTCG
>NW_011140037.1:0-788 GCF_000146605.3 Meleagris gallopavo
GGGTCCTTCGAGCGGCGCGGGCCGCGCTCCCATTGGCTGTTGCCATTTCCGTCTCCATGGCGACGGGTCCTCGCGGGCTCCCATTGGCCGTTCCCATTTCCGTCTCCATGGCAACGGCCATTATCAGGTCTCCCCCCCCCGTACCCCATTGGCCGTCGCTATGGCAACGGCAGCGCTAACCGGAAGTAAAGAAGGAAGCTGGTGGGCCACCGAAGCACCTTTACTGTTTTTGGGGGGGAGGAGGGGTCAGGGGGCGGGGTCAGGGGCGGGGTCAGAGGCCCCCATAAACGCTGATGGTGGCCAATGAGACGCTCTCGGTGGAGACGTTCTGCCCCTTCTCGTAGATGAGATAAAGGAGGGGGGCGGGGCCTAGAGCCGAAGGGGCGGGGCCGCCAAGGAGGAGTAACCGCTTGGCCCGCCCACACCTGCAAGCCCCGCCCCCACCACGTGGTGCCGTTGGTGAAGCTCCAGCGAAGTGTCATGTTCACACCTGGGATGGTTGGAGGGGGGGTGGAGAGGGGGGAAGGGCCTGAGGACACGCCCACCGCCTCACAGCCAATCAGATCAGCCCTCGCCACTTCCGGACACGCCCACAGGCCACGCCCACATCCCGACCCCGCCCCTTGTTCTCGCACAACCCCCCCCAAAGCCCACCAGCCCTTCAGTTCCGCCCCATCTTAAGCCCGCCCCATCTCAAGGCACGCCCCCTTCCTAAGCCCCGCTCGCCATTAAGCCCCACCTCCCTTTAAGGAACTGCAACCAATTAAGCCCCGCCCATTCTAAATCCC
>NW_011140038.1:0-450 GCF_000146605.3 Meleagris gallopavo
CCTTAGATTTCACCTCCATTTTCCCTTGTTCTTTCCTTTAGGTATTGAAAGGCTGTTACCAGGTTCCCTTGGAGTCTTCACTTCTCCAGGAGGCTGAACAGCCCAGCTCTCCTTGCTTACAGGAGAGGGGTTCCATCCTTGGGTTCGTGTTTGTGGCTGTACTCTGGATGCACTCGCACAGCTCCATGTCTCCCTGCACTGAGGACTCCACATCTGGACGCAGCACTGCAGGTGAGGCCTCACCAGCGCAGAGCAGAGGGATGGGGATCTCCTCCCTTCGCCCGCTGACTGCGCATCTTTGGATGCGGCCCAGGATACGGTTGGCTTTCTGGGCTGGAAGGGCCCACTGCTGGCTTGTGTCCAGCTCCCACCCACCAGTACTCCCAGGCCTTATGGAGCAGGACTACGCTCAGTCCTTTCATCCCCTAGCATGTTTTGGTGGTGGCTGTT
>NW_011140039.1:0-865 GCF_000146605.3 Meleagris gallopavo
GGCAGATCCCAGGGTTTCTGGGATCTCCTTCTTATCAACTGGCAACTATAATTGAGAAATGGGGTCCCCTGCGTACTTTGGGGAGTATTTCCCCAGTACGCTTAACAGAATACTTTCAGGGACTGGACAAAGATGTCTTAACTACGAAGGAAAGGCAATTAGCTCCATCCACAGTGGCATGGCCACTGCTGAATGCTTGAAATCAAGCAGAGACAAGATCAGGTAATTTAGAAAAATGAAAATCAGCTCCTAAAAGCTCGGATTGACAAATTGGAGCAAGAACTTAATGTATTGATGGGAAAAAAACCAGTTTTACAGTCTCTAGGCCAGGTCCGTAGTATTTCAATAGACGATAGTCATATCTCTGAAGTAGCGGACCTGGTTCAAGAGGAAAACGGGAGTTCCAAATCAGACCTAGAGGTTCCAGTCATGGCGGATCCCCTGGAACTCCGTCCTATTATAACTCAAAAAACGAAAAAGGTGCAAGATAGACCGGCAGGGGTGCCCCCTGACCAATGGCCCCCTGCCAAAACGTATTTGCATGTGACAGCCAGACCATACACTCCTACTAATGGACCTGGTGCAGCGATTTTGGCAGAGGCCGAGAGAGAGTATACCTGCATGGCTGCTCAGGTTATGGGATTCAGGAGCAGAAAGTGTTATGGTTAAGGGGCCGGAAATGTCAAAGCTGGCCACCATACCATTACATCCTGCTGTCAGGCAGAGACTATACGCTGCCATCCAGTATAGCAATGAGAACCACTCAATAATAGATTGGTTAATGGCAGCGTGCCGGATGGTCTGGCCAAATAAAACAGATATTCCCCTAAACATAGGACTATGGTCCTCCATGGAGGACCTTCAA
>NW_011140040.1:0-574 GCF_000146605.3 Meleagris gallopavo
TGCGAATATCCTGTACAGTGCTTTTGTAGCTGTGTTACCGAGACCAGCAGAAGTCTTTTTTCTACCTAAACTCATAAATGAACTTAATTTGATTACACACTGGAGGAGGAATTTGTGTTTTTTTATTAGAAATACATAGAGTTTGTATAATAGCTACCATCACTGAGACAGTGGAATAAATAGTTGCAGGTTGATCCTGTGTTGCTTTTTACTCTACGTGTCCAGTATGTTTTTCAAATGAATATTGGCGTCTGATAGAATCCAGTAATGTCTATTCCTTCTGTTCCTTTCTTTATTCAGACACTTCATCACTCTCAATCTGTCAGGCTTCCCCTGCCTCATTTCTCATCTTCGCCTCAGCGAGCAGCTTTTCTACCTCAGAGTCCTGTGCAAGTATGCCTTGAATACATTTGGTTGCCCTTGTACAGTGAGTTGCACTGTTTCTTGTGCATGCGCACAAATGATGACAAGATACCGAGAATTCAGAACTGCTGCCTCCAGTGCGGGAGGTTCTGTGCCTGACAGAGTCTTAAACATCCTGCTTTTCTTCTTACCGTAAGACACAATGGTAGAA
>NW_011140041.1:0-567 GCF_000146605.3 Meleagris gallopavo
TGGGGTACCATGTCGCCACAGGACTTGTGTCTCAAGACCTAGTATGGTATTTCGGGCGGTAGCGTGGGGTACTGCCTAGGTTTCAAGCCACCCAGTTGTTGCCTCCACCATGGTGAGCACATAACGCTTACCATTACGAGATCGTGGCAAGGTGATATAATCAACCTGCCATGCCTCCCCATATTTGTACTTTTGCCATCGCCCTTCCTCCCAGAGAGGTTTCTTTCTCTTGGCTTGTTTAATTGTGGCATACGTGTCACAGTCGTGAATGATTTGCGCAATAGCATCCATAGTTAAATCCACCCCTCGGTCTCTAGCCCACTTATATGTCGCATCTCTCCCTTGATGGCCTGAGGTCTCATGGGCCCATCGGGCTAGAAATAATTCACCCTTGTTCTGCCAGTCCAGATCTATTTGGGCCACCTCAATTCTGGCAGCTCTGTCTACCTGATGGTTATTTTGCTGCTCTTCAGTAGCCCTATTCTTGGGCACATGGGCATCTACGTGACGCACCTTTATAACCATATTCTTTATTCAGGCAGCAATATCTTTCCACAGCTCAGCAGC
>NW_011140042.1:0-731 GCF_000146605.3 Meleagris gallopavo
AATCGTTTCCTTTCGTGGGTCGAGTTAATTAACTCCCCGCCTTCGGTTCGGGGCAGTTCTCCCGGCTCCCCGGGGAGAGCCGAGCACCCCGGGGTGGCTGTCGGCCCCGGCCCACGCGGAGCAGAGGCTCAGGATGAGAGCAAGAACCGCGTGGCCGGGGGTTGGCGGGGAGCTTCTTAGCAGCCACAGAAAGCAGGGCATCATAATGAGAGTAACGATCATTTTAAAGGAACCCACTCAGAGCAGGACGGGATGAGCTTTGGAGCCGGGCTGTGTTTGGAAAGAGAGGGAGGAAGGCGAGAAGCCCCGCAGCAGGCAGTCGCGGCCGCACACCGAGCAGCGCGGAGGGACGCGGAGGATCCGCGCCCGGTGCGGCCGCTTGGAGTGAGTGACCTTCCCAGAGCAGCAAGGGCCGCTAAATTGTTTTACCGCAGAGATAAATGCTCTTAATTACCCGGAGCTCCACGCACCCCAGGGACCGGGGTGGGAGGAGAGAGGGGGGGAGAAATAATGAATTAAAAAAGAAAAAAAAAAAAAAAGGATACGACTTGATCCGGAATTCGCTGAAATCTGATTTGAAATTCAGTGTTAACTAATGAATTCCGAGGTGAAAAAGTGCTCATTGTTGAGCTCCCCTCTCGACCCCCAGCCACCCCCTGACGCGCATTGCCATCGGTCAGAAGCCTCGGTTTAGGAGAGCAGCGGAGGAAGAGTGGAGCGATCCCAGTCCC
>NW_011140043.1:0-681 GCF_000146605.3 Meleagris gallopavo
GGATAAGGCGGGGAGGAAAACAAGGGGAGGAAAACAAGGGGAGGTTCTTTGAAGGCCTTCGATCAACCCGGCGTGAGCTGAAGAAGCGACGGTTCCCAGGTTGGCCCCAGCAGTCGATTGGCAATGTTCATTCGGAAGCTGGGGAAGGGGAGGCCGGGCACCGCTAGGAATTCGGGGAACGGGGAAGGGAAGGAGGGCGATAGGAAAGAAGCGGCAAGGAGGCTCTGTAGGAAGCAAGAGGGAGAGAGGCACCGGCAGGGATCCGGCCTTGGCAGCAGAGAAGAGGGAGCAGGGAGACACCGACTCGTCCCTCGCCTTCGCGGGGTCCAAAGGCCAGGGGAACAGCAGGGGCAAACATGAGAGGTGCGACAAGAGCCGGGAGAGAAAAGAGGAAAGGGCAAGTCGAGGGATGGAGGCAAAAAGGGGCCGAGGGACGGGGGAGGAAAAAAGAGGGAGAAACGGGGAAGGAGGCTGGAAATGGGGACGGGAACGGGAGGAAAAAGGGGGGGCGAGGAGGAGGAGGGAAGAAGGCGCCGAGGAGAAATGGGGCAGAGAAGAGGCAAAGGGGCCGGGGGGAAAAAGGGAGGGGATGGGGGGAGGGAAAAGGGGGGCGGAGGTGGGAGGGAAGCGGGGCCAAGGGAGAGAAGAGGGATTGGGACGGGAGGAAAAGGGCAATGAGAC
>NW_011140044.1:0-454 GCF_000146605.3 Meleagris gallopavo
CACCATGAAGCGCAATTCAGAGCTCTGGGGGAACCCTATTGTGCCGGGCTCTGGAATGGGTAAACGCTGGCGGGTGTGCATCGCCCTTACCTGCTGGGCAGACAATGACCAGTCAGCAAAGTGAGGTTCCGGGGCATGCCGGGAAATGCACATTCCACTTCCTTGCTGTTTCCACCGAGACCAACACATCTCTCCGTGCAGTTGTTACGGCACTTGGGAGCACCGCAGCTCTGCTGCCACCTGTTGGACACAATACAGTCATGAAGGCACTGCCCTGCATCCGTGCCTCTTGCACAAACCTGTGCTCCTTGCTCGGAGCACATGGCTGCACTCTGTGCACCATGTTGCTTACCACCAGAGAAGGCTCAGGTACCCAACACCATTTTGGCTTCCATCTTGTCTGAGTACTGCTCATGATGCACAGCCCTCATCTTTGCTTTGGTGAGGTGGGGAC
>NW_011140045.1:0-354 GCF_000146605.3 Meleagris gallopavo
CTGTGGCCCTCCGCTGGACTCTTCCAAGAGATCCCTGTCTTTTTGTACCGGGAGCCAGAACTGGACACAGTACTCCAGATGAGGCCTTACCAGGGCAGAGTAGAGGGGAGGATCACCTCCCTCGACCTGCTGGACACGCTCTTCTTAATGCACCCCAGAATGCCATTGGCCTTGTTGGCACGAGGGCACACTGCTGGCTCATGGCCAACCTGCCGTCCACCAGGACACCCAGGTCCCTCTCTGCAGAGCTCCTCTCCAGCAGCTCATCCCCCAGCCTGTATTGGTGCATGCAATTATTCCTCCCTGGGTGTAAGACCCTACACTTGCTTTGGTTGAACCTCATCCGGTTTCTTA
>NW_011140046.1:0-646 GCF_000146605.3 Meleagris gallopavo
GGAAGAGTTCAGACAGCCATGGGGTTCGCTCTGATCCTCACGACACAGCAGGAGAGCTGTGTGCTGTAGGTGTGTGTAACCTGTCCTCTAGGTGGAAAACAACCAAGTGCATCCAGCCATGTCCAGTCTTGTTAAGTCACTGTTACGTCTACTACAGCATATCTATGCTCATCAAAAAATGCATTCCTGCTTCCCCCTTAGGAGTGTATATTGTAGACTGTATCTATCTAGTTGGAGGTTGGTGGAGTCTGCATGATAGCAACTAGGGACACTAACTGTGATAAGATTCATGGAGTTGAACGCCACTCCCAAATTCTTACGCGAAACGGGCTCATGACACTGAGAGCCCATTATAACTGAGAAACAAGGGACCATCAGGAGCCATCGAAGGATGAGAGGGGGAAAAGGTATTATCTGCAAAATGCCAAGGTTGGAAGTTACATATGAAGCAAGGGAGAACGTAAATAAATGGAACAGGGAGCAGAAACTAAAGCAAATATACATATATATATATATTTAAAATAAGCTACAGAAATTGATTTTGCTTGGGTTTGTCAGGCACTCAGAACTATGCCACACACTGTGCACAGGGGTGGATGTGGAAATGCATCGTATTGCGTAGCTACAAGTCTGGGGTCTGTACTCT
>NW_011140047.1:0-853 GCF_000146605.3 Meleagris gallopavo
AGGGAGGTGATTGTCCCCCTCGACTTGGCTCTGGTGCGGCCCCATGTGCAGCACAGCGTCCAGGCCTGGGGCTCCAGCACGGGAATGATGTGGAGCTTTTGGAGCAGGTCCAGAGAAGGGCCACGAAGATGATCAGAGGGCTGGAGCACCTCTCTTAGAAAGAAATGTTGAGGGAACTGGGATTGTTTGTGTGGAGAAGAGAAAGCTCTGGAGATAGCTCATGACAGCCTTCCAAGACTCGAAGGGAGCGCATAAGCAGGAGGGGGCAACGGCTGTTTAGGAGGGTGGATAGCGATAGGACAAGGGGAAATGGTTTTCAAGTGAGACAGGGGAGGTTTAGGTTGGTTATTAGTAGGCAGCTTTTCACGCACAGGGTGGTGACGCACTGGAATGTGTGCTTGAGAGTCACTTCCAGGATGATCTGCTCCATGATCCCTGACCAGCCCAGAGGTGAGACTGACATGCTGGTAGTTCCCCGCGTCACACTTTCTATCCTTCCTGAGAGGTGTGCTGTCACCTTTTTTCTCCTCACCAGGGACTTGACCTGACTGCCTCGACTTCTGAAATACCATGGAGAGTGGCTCGGTGACTGCAGCGGTGAATTCCCTCGGAACTCTGGGACTCATCTTGTCAGGACCCAAAGACTCCTGGCTGTTTGGGTCCTCAGGTGGTCCAGAACCTGATCTGCCATGGCAGTGTGGGATGGGAAGGGGTGTGTGGGACTGAAGAAGCAATGGCAGTCCCCACCTCACCAAAGCAAAGCAAAGATGAGGGCTGTGCATAATGAGCAGTTTTCAGACAAGATGGAAGCAAAAATGGTGTTGGGTAGCTGAGCCTTCTCTGGTGGTAAGCA
>NW_011140048.1:0-572 GCF_000146605.3 Meleagris gallopavo
AAGAGGACACGGGCTTCCATGCTCTAGTCATGATCTCCTCTCAGCCTCTGGCTCTCCAACACAAAGAACGAGATGCAAAAGCAGTTGCATCACAAATACTCCTTTCATCCTGTCTACTTCAAAAAGACAACACTGACGGGCCCGCTCTCCTGCCCTCTTGCCTCAGCCTCTGCACACCATCCTACTCTCCTGAGCATTAGGCTGGCACAGGGATGCAGCTCTTTCTAGGCTCTCCCGATGCAGCCCGTGGCACCAGTACCTGTGTGCCACATGGATCTGAAAGCATTCTGCCTTCCGTGACATGCCCATGCCGTCACAATGCCAGTTGCTAGTACCACCTGCACATCATGCAACAATACCACAGTCCTTTTGACTAAATATCTCTGCACGGATGTCCATGTCAAAAATGGAACATCTCTCCAGCTGTGCAGCAGAGGACACGAGCTTCCATGCTCTAGTCATGATCTCCTCTCGGCCTCTGGCTCTCAAACACAAAGAAAGAGATGCAAATCAGTAGCATCACAAACACTCCTTTCATCCTGTCTACTTCAACAGCCACCACTGACGGGCCC
>NW_011140049.1:0-662 GCF_000146605.3 Meleagris gallopavo
ATACCATCTCCAGACAACTGGGAGAAAGGAGGTTATCAGGAGTAGTCAGCATGGGTTCACCAAGGGGAGGTCGTGCTCGACCAACTTGGTGGCCTTCTATGATGCTGTCACATGCTGGGTGGATGGGGGAAGAGCGGTAGATGTAATCTACCTTGATTTTAGAAAGGCGTTTGATACTGTCTCCCACGACATCCTTATAACAAAGCTGAGGAAGTGTGGGATAGACGAGTGGACAGTGAGGTGGGTTGAGAACTGGCTGACTGGCAGAGCGCAGAGGGTCGTCATTGGTGGTGCAGAGTCTGGCTGGAGACCTGTAACCAGTGGTGTCCCCCAGGGGTCTGTGCTGGGTCCGGTCTTGTTCAACATCTTCATCAATGACCTTGATGAGGGGATAGTGGCCACCCTCAGCAAGTTTGCTGATGATACGAAGTTGGGAGGATTGGCTGACACGCCTGAAGGCTGTGCTGCCAATCAGCGAGACCTGGACAGGCTGGAGAGCTGGGCAGTAAGAAACCGGATGAGGTTCAACACAAGCAAGTGTAGGGTCTTACACCTAGGGAGGAATAATTGCATGCACCAATACAGGCTGGGGGATGAGCTGCTGGAGAGGAGCTCTGCAGAGAGGGACCTGGGCGTCCTGGTGGACGACAGGTTGGCCATGA
>NW_011140050.1:0-421 GCF_000146605.3 Meleagris gallopavo
ACGGGCCCGCTCTCCTGCCCTCTTACCTCAGCCTCTGCACACCATCCTACTCTCCTGAGCATTAGGCTGGCACAGGGATGCAGCTCTTTCTAGGCTCTCCCTATGTAGCCCAGTACCTGTGTGCCACATGGATCTGAAAGCATTCTGCCTTCTGTGACATGCCCATGCCGTCACAATGCCAGTTGCCAGTCCAACCTGCCCATCATGCAACAATCCTACGGTCCTTCTGATTAAATATCTCTGCACGGACGTCCATGTCAAAAATGGAACATCTCTCCAGCTCTGCAGCAGAGGACACGAGCTTCCATGCTCTAGCCATGTTCTCCTCTCGGCTTCTGGCTCTCCAACAAAAAGAACAAGATGCAAAAGCAGTCGCATCACAAATACTCCTTTCATCCTGTCTACTTCAACAGACAACACT
>NW_011140051.1:0-477 GCF_000146605.3 Meleagris gallopavo
TCCGTGACCAGCCCAGAGGTGAGTCTGACATGCTGGTAGTTCCCCGCATCACACTTTCTATCCTTCCTAAGAGGTGTGCCGTCACCTTTTTTCTTCCTCACCAGGGACTTGACCTGACTGCCTCGACTTGTGAAATACCATGGAGAGTGGCTCGGTGACTGCAGCGGTGAATTCCCTCGGAACTCTGGGACTCATCTCGTCAGGACCCAAAGACTCCTGGATGTTTGGGTCCTCAGGTGGTCCAGAACCTGATCTGCCATGGCAGTGTGGGATGGGAAGGGGTCTGTGGGACTGAGGAAGCAATGGCAGTCCCCACCTCACCAAACCAAAGCAAAGATGAGGGCTGTGCATCATGAGCAGTTCTCAGACAAGATGGAAGCAAAAATGGTGTTGGGTAGCTGAGCCTTCTCTGGTGGTAAGCTACATCGTGCACAGAGTGCAGCCATGTGCTCCGAGCAAGGAGCACAGGTTTGTGCA
>NW_011140052.1:0-486 GCF_000146605.3 Meleagris gallopavo
CTCACCAAAAATACCAGTTGTCTCCCCAACAATATGGCAATATCTCCCAGAAATACCAGCTTTCTCGCCCAAAACACAACGTTTCCTACCAGAAATACCAGGATTCTCCCCCAAAATAGGACATTTTCTGCCAGGAATTGCAGTTTTTGGCCAGAAATACCACATTTTCTCACAGAAATACCAGTTTTCCATCCGAAAATAGGTCATTTTCTCCAATAAAGTGGAGATTTTCCCCAAAAAATACGCCATTTTCACCCAGAAATTGCAGGATTATCCTCTGAAATATCATGTTTTCTTCCAGAAATAGCAGATTTCTCCATGAAATATGACATTTTGGAACAGAAATACCAGTTCTCTCACAACAAAATCAGCGTTTTCTACCAGAAATACCAGTTTTCTCCCGGAAATACGGCATTTAACTCTCAGAAATGGCAGTTTTCTCCCCAAAAATATGGTATTTTCTCCAACAAGTGACAGTTTTATCAC
>NW_011140053.1:0-405 GCF_000146605.3 Meleagris gallopavo
CAACAGGCCGTGGGTGCCCCATCTCTGCAGGTGCGCTCGACTCAGATACCATTGCAGTGAGTGGAGACAAAGGGAGGGACGTGGCTGCTGACGCTCAAACGCGGTGGCACCGCAGGGCAGCGGTGCTTTCACCCTGGAAAGCCAGCAGACATCCACCTGCTGGCTGTCTCCCGTCACACATCCGCCTGTCACAGCCTCCCAGGGCCACCAGTCCTGCCCAGTGCCCCCAGCCAGCACACCCGATGCTCAGCACGTGACCATCTCATTCCCCAGGCACAACACCGAGGCGACGGGGGCATTGGCAGCAGCAGTGGTGATGGAAGACCCGTCGGTGAGGAGGAGCTGGAGGAGCCGCAGCTCGGCTGGCTGCACCACCCCGACATCCCCCCAGCTGCTGGACGCGCC
>NW_011140054.1:0-482 GCF_000146605.3 Meleagris gallopavo
GCAATCCTTCAACTCCATCAGGCTGCAAAATGAAATCAGAAGAGACGCAGAACATAATTTAAACACAACAAGGATGCACACAATGCCCTTAAAAAACACCGCATGGATGCAATTAGCACATAGCCCGATTAATTACAGCCATCCAGCTTGAGATCCTCCAGAAAAGCAGAGCTCACAGCTCTGAAATCAAGCAGGAATCACTCACCCCATTCTAAGGGCTCACCCCACACCCCAAAGGAAGCAGTCTCCAGATTCAGACGCTGCTCTTACACCTAGCAGCCCTTCAGCGCACTTGCGATCCCCCAAAAAGAGAAGATCACAGCCCTGAAAGAAGAAAAGAAACCACTTACCCCATTCCAAGGACCAATACTCCCCCACACTCTCAAGTGAAGGAAGCAGCTTCCAGCTCCAAATACCTACCAGCCCTTAAGTACGCTCAGGGTTCCCTGCTAAAAAACAGAGAGAGCAGCTCCACAATGGAG
>NW_011140055.1:0-499 GCF_000146605.3 Meleagris gallopavo
AGAACCAAAAAGGTGAAGAACCGAAAAGAAAACAACGGAAATACGTGGAAAATAATAATAATAATAGAAAGGGGAGAGGGGAAGAGAAAGAGAGAAAAGAAACAGCAAGTGGCTGTGGCTGGCTGGCTGGAGCGAGGCGTGGGGCAGCAGCCGGGCTGAGCTGGCCATGTGGGGTGGGACATGGATATGGGGGGGGGCACGTGGAGATGCCCAGAGGAGACAGTCCAGGGCAGGAGGAGCCCAGCCCCAGAGTGAGGAAATGATGTTTGGAGTCGGCAAGGAGGCTCAGAAGGAGATGGAGGAGTTCCTTGCCCCAAAGGAAGTCAATACGGGGATGGATGTTCTGCCCGAGGGGGGTTTCTCTGCAGGGGGAGTCTCGCTAGGATCTTTGGATGGTCTAGCGGCCTGGAAAGAGAAGTGAGAGCCGAGGAGGAGGAGGAGGAGAAAGGGAGGAGAGTCGGACAGTATGGTAAGAAAAACAGACCAAAAAAACAAAAAC
>NW_011140056.1:0-612 GCF_000146605.3 Meleagris gallopavo
CGGTCCCCTCGCAGCGCTATGCTCGGGAGCCCGGGGGGGTCCCGTGAAGCTCCAGGAGCGTTTTCGTGTTTATGAAAGCTCCCAGTTCGCACTGAAATACACGAAGAGGGGAGAGCGAGGGGGGGCATGGGGGGTAAGCTGAACGCTGTCATAAATTCCAGGGCACTGCACTCCGACACGTCCGGGCAGGACGGTGCCGTCTGAGCGCGGGGAGAAGAGGAGCTGGGATTTGGGATTTGGGGACTGGAACAGCAGCATGAAAACTTTACTCTTGTTCTATTCCGAGTCAAAGCAGAGGGAAAAGTGTTCGATATTCAAGTATAAAAAGGAAAAATCCTCCAGATATAACCCCCACCCCCCAAATTATTTTTTAAGGCATCCGCAGCCTCTGCAGTCCCATCGGAGACCACACGGCCCCCCGTAGTCGCGAGCTTTCAGCCCCCCACGCCTCCCGGCCCGAACCCGATTTTCCTGACTTTCCGCTGTTTTTTTCCCCAGCGGTTTTTATTTAACACATCCGGTGGGGAGAGCGCGTTTTCAGAAACAGCCGGCCCCTGCTTTCCTCCCCACAATGCCCGCTTTGTTCCCGACACACGCTCCCCGAGCCGCGCC
>NW_011140057.1:0-531 GCF_000146605.3 Meleagris gallopavo
ACGGGTGGCCCAAGCACAAACAGTGGCACGATGGGTCGCCTATCTCAGCCAAAGGAGCAGTCTGTCTTCATCCCCTTTGAAAGAAGAACTTCAGAAGATCCTAGGCCCACTAACATATCACAGTGACGCACCGAAAGGAATACTGGTCGCTCCAGCGCAGAAGAGTCCCGCTCAGGAGGGAAAATACCCTATCCCTGAAGATGCTTGGTACACAGATGGATCCAGCAGGGGCGAATCCGAGCAAGTGGAGAGCAATAGCATACCATCCTTCTACTGAGACCATCTGGTTTGATGAGGGGGATGGTCAGAGCAGCCAACGGGCAGAACTGCGAGCCGTGTGGATGGTTATAAGTAAGGAAGCCGGTGATGGTATCCTGAACATCTGTACGGATAGTTGGGCTGTGTACCGAGGGCTCACTTTGTGGATTGCACAGTGGGCCACCCAAGAATGGACTGTCCGTGCCCGGCCGATCTGGGGCAAGGACATGTGGTGAGACATATGGAATACAGTCAAACACAGGACTGTACGTG
>NW_011140058.1:0-317 GCF_000146605.3 Meleagris gallopavo
AGACCGCACCAGAAAGGTACGCCAGCACATTTGCAGCAATGTATGGCAGTAGGGGAAAGAAGACCCCTTATAAGTGAATTGGTTAATAAACTTCAAGACTTTGAGTTACATTTAAGCCCCTCTGCGAGCTTGTGTTTCAGCCATTACAAAGGTAGACTGAAAAGCTGGACAGAAATGGAAAACAAACAAGAAGATATAATAGACAAACTATCAACCGTGCCTGAAGCTGATAAATCCATGGAGGTAACGGATACATCAAATGGGGACCAGAATCCCCAAAACAGCCTATTGGAGGGGCTGATCAACTTGATTTCCTC
>NW_011140059.1:0-563 GCF_000146605.3 Meleagris gallopavo
TGTTGGGTCTCTGGCAGCCTGCTGGCTGCTGCTCACAAACACGGGGAACTGCACCACACTGCTTCTAAAGAGAGGAAGGAAGAAACGGTGCTGGGAACGGGCAGCCAAGGTTTGCAGAGAGGTTCCAGGTTGTGCCAGAGATAGGACTATCAGAGTGCTGAGACATTACTTATCACTACAGGAAACATTTGGGAGCATATTCACAACATCTGCAAAAATTAGAATTACTGGGCTCAGTTAGTTTTCCTATGGCTCAGCTAGAGGAGGCAGGTGCCCTCAGACATCAGCTCAGGGGGTTCAGGGGAGACACCTGCACAGTGCTGGGATAATTCTGATGGAAACAATGTCTTCAGATACCACAGTTAAACCCATCCAAAATTAGCGTGCAGAGTCTTGGTTCTTGATCACCACTTCTTCCCCACCCTTCACTACTCCAAGCAGCTAGAACAAACTTCTCAGAAGAAATCCAGAGCAGCAGAGACCTGGCAGACCATAACCAAGCACAGCTTGCAGGAGGGCAGTGCCCACTCCTTGCTACCACCCTGCTCCAGCAGGTTAAGGAG
>NW_011140060.1:0-655 GCF_000146605.3 Meleagris gallopavo
GCTGGAGAGGAGCTCTGCAGAGAGGGACCTGGGCGTCCTGGTGGACGAGAGGTTGGCCATGAGCCAGCAGTGTGCCCTCGTGGCCAAAAAGGCCAATGGCATTCTGGGGTGCATTAAGAAGATCGTGTCCAGCAGGTCAAGGGAGGTGATCTTCCCCCTCTACTCTGCCCTGGTAAGGCCTCATCTGGAGTACTGTGTCCAGTTCTGGGCACTCGAGTACAAAAAAGACAGGGATCTCTTGGAAAGAGTCCAGTAGAGGGCCACAAAGATGGTGAAGGGCCTGGAGCATCTCCCCTGTGAAGAAAGGCTAAGTGAACTGGGTCTGTTTAGCCTTGAGAAAAGAAGACTGAGAGGGGACCTGATCCAGGTTTATAAATATCTGAGGTGTGGCGGCCATAGCGGTGAGGCCAGTCTCTTTTCAGTGGTACGTGGAGACAGGACGAGGGGGAAACGGACGATAACCTACAGCATAGGAAGTTTTGCACGAATGTGCGTAGAACTTCTTCATGGTGAGGGTGACGGAGCACTGGAACAGGCTGCCCAGGGAGGTTGTGGAGTCGTCCTTCTCTGGAGATATTCAAGTCTCGCCTGGACGCCTACCTGTGCGACCTGGTGTAGGGAACCTGCTTTGGCAGGGGGGTTGGTCGTCGGATGG
>NW_011140061.1:0-477 GCF_000146605.3 Meleagris gallopavo
AATAGGACGTTTTGTACCAGAAATGCCAGTTTTCTCACCAAAAACTCAGCGTTTCCTAACAGAAATACCAGTTTTTGCCCGCAAGTAGGCCATATTCTCTCAGAAATGGCAGTTTTCTCCCCCAACATGACCTTTTCTCCCAGGAATTGCACCTTTCTTCCTGAAATATTACATTTTCTCACCAAAAATACCAGTTGTCTCCCCAACAATATGGCAATATCTCCCAGAAATACCAGCTTTCTCACCCAAAACACAACGTTTCCTACCAGAAATACCAGGATTCTCCCCCAAAATAGGACATTTTCTGACAGGAATTGCAGTTTTCTCCCAGAAATACCACATTTTCTCACAGAAATACCAGTTTTCCCTCCGAAAATAGGTCATTTTGTCCTAGAAAGTGGAGCTTCCCCCCAAAAATACGCCATTTTCACCCAGAAATTGCAATATTCTACCCAGAAATATCACATTTTCACCCAG
>NW_011140061.1:20996-21363 GCF_000146605.3 Meleagris gallopavo
CAGTTTTCTCCCCAAAAATATGGTATTTTCTCCAACAAGTGACAGTTTTACACAAAAATACAACATTTTCCACCACAAATACCAGTTTTCTCCCAAAAACATGCCATTTTCCGCCAGGAACTGCAGATTCCTCCCACAAGTACCATGTTTCAACCAGAAACAGGACATTTTCTCCCAGAAATACCAGATTTCTCCCCAGGAATATGACGTCTTCTGCCAGAAATACCAGCTTTCTCACAAAAAAACTCAGCGTTTCCTACCAGAAATACCAGTTTTCGCCGATAAGTAGGCCATTTTCCCTCCGAAACGGCAGTTTTCCCCCCCAAAATGACATTTTCTCCCATGAATTGCACCTTTCCTCCTGACA
>NW_011140062.1:0-527 GCF_000146605.3 Meleagris gallopavo
TATTTTGGGGAGAAACTGCCATTTCTGAGAGTTAAATGCCGTATTTCCGGGAGAAACTGGTATTTCTGGTAGAAAACGCTGATTTTGTTGTGAGAGAACTGGTATTTCTGTTCCAAAATGTCATATTTCATGGAGAAATCTGCTATTTCTGGAAGAAAACGTGATATTTCAGGGGAGAATCCTGCAATTTCTGGGTGAAAATGGCGTATTGGTAGGGGGGGAAACTGCCGTTTCTGAGAGAAGATGTCCTATTTTCGGAGGGAAAACCGGTATTTCTGTGAGAAAAGTGTGATATTTCTGGGAGAAAACTGCAATTCCTGGCAGAAAATGTCACATTCTTGGGGGAGAATCCTTGTATTTCTGGTAGGAAACGTGTTTTGGGTGAGAAAACTGGTATTTCTGGAACAAAACGTAATATTTCAGGGAGAAAGCTGGTATTTCTGGGTGAAAATGTGATATTTCTGGGTAGAATATTGCAATTTCTGGGTGAAAATGGCGTATTTTTGGGGAAAAACTCCACTTTCTAG
>NW_011140063.1:0-412 GCF_000146605.3 Meleagris gallopavo
ATATGTCCCATTTAGGGAAGGAAAGGAGTATTTCTTAGCAGAACTGCCATAGCATTTAGGGAAAATGTCCTATCCTTGGGAGACAAGTGGTATTAGTGGGAGAAGATGTCCTATTCTTGGTTGTCAAGTGTCCAATTTGGTCTTGTCATCTAGTCTTTTTGGTAGAAAACGTGCGGTAGTTTGAAGAAAACAGGTATGCCTGGGAGAAAATACCATCTTTTTGGAAGCACAGGCCCAATTTCCAAGTGTAATGTGGTATTTCTGGGAGAAAATGACAAGTACGTGGGAGAAAAGTGGGCAATAGTGGGAAAGACTGACTTCTCTTGGAGGGCATGTGTGGTATTTTTGGTGTGAAAAGGGGTCCTTTGGGGAGAAAACGGGGTGTAGATGGGAGAAAATGTCCTGTTGAGGA
>NW_011140064.1:0-430 GCF_000146605.3 Meleagris gallopavo
GACTTTGCCGTAGCTGGCCGAGAAATCGCGTTTCTCCCCAAATGCCGCTTTCAGCCGTCAAGACAGCGGTCTCGTGTTTCTCGCTTGCCGAGAACGGGCCACTTCAGCCGGCTGCTTTTCTCCGACGAGTGAGCGGGCTCCTGTGCGCGCATCGGAAAGGAGCGGTTTGCACTTCGCCTTGGCTACATGCAGAATGCACTACGCCTACCTCTGAATACTATGTCTCTACCTTTATTTCGAGCCACAATTCATGCTAGTCAGGTTTCCACTGCTACACATCTGCATTCAGAGAGGAAAAGAGTGGAAGGGAAAACCCTCTCCCATAAGGCATTTGCAAGTTCGAGGAGCGACAGCTGTAGTGCTCTCAGGGAGAGCGTTTCAGAAAGTGGGGAGAGATCCTTTCAGGACTGCGCACAAAAAACCCCCCACT
>NW_011140065.1:0-569 GCF_000146605.3 Meleagris gallopavo
ATGGCACCCAGAAATGGCCCAGGACACCAAATCATGGCACCCAATGCAGGTGATGGCACCCAGAAATGGCCCAGGACACCAAATCATGGCACCCAATGCAGCTGATGGCACCCAACAGTGGCTCCAGGACACCAAACTGTGGCACAGGCACTGGATCACATCATCAAAACCTCTCCCAGGAATCCCAAAAATGTCCCATTTCACCCCAAATCCGCCTCCGCACCCCCGCCTCGTCGTCACCCATCACAGACAGCAGCCCCCAAAATGTCTCAGCGCCACAAAACCGCCTCATTTCACCCCAAAATGAGCCCCAATAAAACCACGGAGCACCTCAAAAATTCCACCTTCAACTTTATTGCCTGAACAGCGCGGGGCACCCAGGGGTGACGGTGACACCTGAGGGTGTTGGGGACACTGAAAGGTGACACCTGAGGGTGTTGGGGACACCGAAAGGTGACACCTGAGGGTGTTGGGGACACCCATGGGTGACGGTGTTGGGGACACCTAAAGGTGACACCTGAGGGTGTTGGGGACACCTAAAGGTGACACCTGAGGGTGCTGGGGACACC
>NW_011140066.1:0-491 GCF_000146605.3 Meleagris gallopavo
TAAAATAGGTATTCTGGTGAAAAACGTAGAGTCTTCGGTGATAAAACTGGAATTTCTGGGGCAGAATATCGTATTTTGGGAGAAAGCTACTATTTCTCGGAGAAAACGTCATATTTCTGGTTGAGAAACGGTATTGATGGGAGAAAACGTCCTACTTCTGGTTGAAAAATGGTATTTGTGGGAGGAAACTGCAGTTCCTGGCAGAAAAAGGCATATTTTTGGGAGAAAGCGGCTATTTGCGGTATAAAATGCCGTATATTTGCGATAAAACTGGCATTTATTGGAGAAAATATCATATTTTTGGGAAAAAATCTACTATTTCTTGGAAAAGGTGTCATATTTAAGGGAAGAAATCTGGTATTTCTGGAGAAAATGTCATGTTTGGGGATAAAATAGGTATTTCTGGTGAAAAACGTAGAGTCTTTGGTGATAAAACTGGAATTTCTGGGGCAGAATATCATATTTTGGGAGAAAGCTACTATTTCTCGGAG
>NW_011140067.1:0-514 GCF_000146605.3 Meleagris gallopavo
GCCAATCCTTCACCCCCATCAGGCTGCAAAATGAAATCAAAAGAGACGCAGAACGTAATTTAAAACACAACAAGGATGCACACAATGCCCTTAAAAAACACCGCATGGATGCAATTAGCACATGAATTACAGCCATCCAGCTTGAGATCCTTCCAGAAAAGCAGAGCTCACAGCTCTGAAAGAAAGCAGGAATCACTCACCCCATTCTAAGGGCTCACCCCACACCCCAAAGGAAGCAGTCTCCAGATTCACATGCTGCTCTTACACCTAGCAGCCCTTCAGTGCACTTGCCATCCCCCAAAAAGACAAGATCACAGCCCTGAAAGAAAAAAAGAAACCACTTACCCCATTCCAAGGACCAATAGTCCCCCACACTCTCAAGTGAAGGAAGCAGCTTCCAGGTCCAAATACCTACCAGCCCTTAAGTACGCTCAGGGTTCCCTGCTAAGAAAGAGAGAGAGCAGCTCCACAAATGGGGAGAAAAAAAGAAAAAAAAAAAAAAAAAACAAACACT
>NW_011140068.1:0-447 GCF_000146605.3 Meleagris gallopavo
GCGGGTATTTGCGGAATAAAATGTCGTATATTTGCGATAAAACTGGCATTTCTTGGAGAAAATATCATATTTTTGGGGAAAAATCTACTATTCCTTGGAAAAGGTGTCATATTTAAGGGAAGAAATCTGGTATTTCTGGAGAAAATGTCATGTTTGGGGATAAAATAGGTATTTCTGGTGAAAAACGTAGAGTCTTCTTGGTGATAAAACTGGAATTTCTGGAGGCAGAATATCATATTTTGGGAGAAAGCTACTATTTCTCGGAGAAAACGGTCAGTATTTCTGGTTGAGAAACGGTATTGATGGGAGAAAACGTCCTATTTCTGGTTGAAAAATGGTATTTGTGGGAGGAAACTGCAGTTCCTGGCAGAAAATGGCATTATTTTGGGAGAAAGCGGGTATTTGCGGTATAAAATGTCGTATTCTTGTGATAAAACTGGCATTTCT
>NW_011140069.1:0-322 GCF_000146605.3 Meleagris gallopavo
TATTGCATCACTTGGGGTTCGTGACGTCATTTGGGTTTTGTGATGTCACAATTGGGTGTGTGACGTCTCAGTGGGTGTGTGACGTCAATTTTTGAGTTATGACGTCAGATGAGCGGGTGTTGACATCACATGGGGTGTGTGTCGTCACATGGGGGTTGTGATGTCATTATGGGAGTGTGACATCACATGTGGTGGTGTGACGTCAAATGGCATCTGTGACGTTATTTTGGGCGTGTGACGTCACTTGGGGGTTGTGACGTCACATGGGGTGTGTGACGTCCCTTTTTTGGGTTATGACGTCACATGGGTGGGTGTGACATCA
>NW_011140070.1:0-519 GCF_000146605.3 Meleagris gallopavo
CACATCTTTGTGAGGCAAGCGGTGTTTGTGAGGGCCAATGGCATATATTCTGGATCGAAATGGTCTTTCCGCAGTAAAATGCCAAAAGTCTGGGAGTAAGTGTCATGATGAGGAATGTAATGGAGTGTAATTGGGAGGAACTGGGAGGAATTTCTCGGAGTCGTGGTCTTTGTGGGTGCATATGTCCCATTTAGGGAAGGAAAGGAGTATTTCTTAGCAGAACTGCCATAGCATTTAGGGAAAATGTCCTATCCTTGGGAGAGAAGTGGTATTTGTGGGAGAAGATGTCCTATTCTTGGTTGCAAGTGTCCTATTTGGTCTTGTCATCTAGTCTTTTTGGGAGAAAACGCGCGGTAGTTTGAAGAAAACAGGTATGCCTGGGAGAAAATACCATCTTTTTGGAAGCACAGGCCCAATTTCCAAGTGAAATGTGGTATTTCTGGGAGAAAATGACAAGTACGTGGGAGAAAAGTGGACAATAGTGGGAAAGACTGACTTCTCTTGGAGGGCAAGTGTGGT
>NW_011140071.1:0-369 GCF_000146605.3 Meleagris gallopavo
CACTGAGAGGGACGGGGCACACGTGCTCCCTGTGCCCGCGCTCTCCATGTCCTCACTGTGTCCGTGTGTCCTTACCATGTGCCCCACGTCAGCACCACATCTGTCCCTACAGCACTCACACGTCCCCTTCCTGTGTGCGCATCTCCAGCTCCACATCCCAAACCAGCACCGGCCCACCGTGGTTCAGGGGCAGAATTCCCATTTCTGAGGGTTTTATCCCACTTTCCTGGAGGAGAATTCTGATTCTGAACCAGCCCTTTGGGCACAGGATTATGCTGACAGTGATGCTGCAAAATCCTTTGATAATTTCACAGCACCCAGCACTGACATCAGGGCTGAAGGACAGAGACACAGCTGTGAGGTCATCCC
>NW_011140072.1:0-461 GCF_000146605.3 Meleagris gallopavo
CCACATGTGATGTCACACCCCCCATAATGACGTCACAACCCCCCATGTGACGTCACACACCCCATGTGATGACACACCCACCCATGTGACGTCATACCCAAAAAAGTGATGTCACACACCCCCATGTGACGTCACAACCCCCAAGTGACGTCACACGCCCAAAATGATGTCACACTCCCCAAAAATGATGTCACACACCCCAAATGACGTCACACACCCCATGTGACATCACACACACCATGTGATGTCACAACCCCCCATGTGACGTCATAACCCCAAAAAAAGTGACGTCACACACCCCATGTGACGTCACAACCCCCAAGTGACGTCACACACCCATAAGTGACGTCACACACCCATAAGTGACGTCACACACCCCATGTGACATCACAAAACACATATGACGCAATACCCCCAAAATGACATGACACACCCCTAAAATGACATTACACACCCCTAAA
>NW_011140073.1:0-767 GCF_000146605.3 Meleagris gallopavo
GAAGCAGCCTCCTGCTTTTCTTCCCCATGCTGCTGTCCCCTGCACAGCCCTGCTCACCGGATGGCTGGTCTGGAATTGGTTTCCATGGCCATTTGAGTCTCATTCTGCCAGCATGGCCGCGTAGACAAAGCCATTGCAGTCAGGTGGTGTGGTGCCAGCACCTGCAGTGGGGTCAGGAGTCAGCCAAGCAATGGAAAAGCTTTGGTCTATGAACCCGGGAAATTTCATGGATTTTTTTGGAGCAAGACAGGCTCCATTTTGGGACTGACTTATCTTTTTTTATTGACGAAAGGAACACCAGTTGTTCCTATTGCCCTCAGTGCCTCAGGATCATCTGTTACCATTTGTGTTAGGCAGTCCATCTGCAAGGCAGATGGGAAACACCTGAGAAGCAGCCTCCAGCTTTGCTTCCCCATGCTGCCCTCCCCTGCACAGCCCTGCTCACCGGGTTCTTGTCTGAAATTGGTTTCCATGGCCATTTGAGTCTCATTCTGCCAGCATGGCCGCGTAGACAAAGCCACTGCAGTCAGGTGGTGTGGTGCCAGCACCTGCAGTGGGGTCAGGAGTCAGCCAAGCAGTGGAAAAGCTTTGGGCGAAGAACACGGGAGATTTCACGGATTTTTTTGGAGCAAGACAGGCTCCATTTTGGGACTGACTTATCTTTTTTAATAGGAAAGGAACACCAGTTGTTCCTATTGCCCTCAGGGCCTCAGGATCATCTGTTACCATTTGTGTTGGGCAGTCCATCTGCAAGGCAGATGGGAAAC
>NW_011140074.1:0-548 GCF_000146605.3 Meleagris gallopavo
GGCTTTTTGATGCATTTTGATGCCTTGGCTGCTCCCTAACACCCCTCTGCTCCCGCCGTGTCCATTCCTGGTTCCCAACCTACGAGCTGGCCGTGCAGAGCATCTGCAGACCTGTCATCATCACGCTGCGGCAGGACGAGCTCACCCTGACCGATGTCAGGCAGTTCTGCTTGATCTGCAGCTCACTGGCTCTTGCACAAGAATCAAACTGCAGGACCTTTTGCTCACCCTGCAGCACACAAATGCTACAGAATCGGAAACAACTTGGGAAGCTCTGGGTCTGCAAGACTGCGTGGACATGCACCAACTGTGTTTTATAGTTCCCTCCCATCCTTGATTTTCTGCTCACCTTGTCCTCATCTGATCCCACTGCTGAGCCATGATCAAACTGCCCAGTGTCGCAGAGCATTGTGCAGAGCTGTGCTGGGAACTCCTCTCCCCTCCCCTCCTGCAGCTCGGCGTGCAACCTCACCCGCTTCTCTGACAGACCTGCTGATCACACGCGTGCCGTCGGGATGCTCTGGCACAGGACGTGCCTCTCACCCAAA
>NW_011140075.1:0-595 GCF_000146605.3 Meleagris gallopavo
TGCGGTGCTCCCAAGTGCCGTAACAACTGCACGGAGAGATGTGTTGGCCTCGGTGGAAACAGCAAGGAAGTGGAATGTGCATTTCCCGGCATGCCCCGGAACCTCACTTTGCTGACTGGTCATTGTCTGCCCAGCAGGTAAGGGCGATGCACACCCGCCAGCGTTTACCCATTCCAGAGCCCGGCACAATAGGGTTCCCCCAGAGCTCTGAATTGCGCTTCATGGTGCCCAGAAGGCTGCCTATCCTCTTTGTTCTGTGTCTTGCTTGTCTCTGGTCTTGCACTGTTTTCACGATTACATTCTCTTGTCCTCCTATTTTTGTGTTCCTTGCCCCATTCTCTTGGCCTAATGATCCCATGGCTTTGTGTTGCCACGTTCATGTCGGCATTCAGTTTTGGCGTTCCCTGCCGTATTGTCTGGGCCGTCATCCTTGGCATTACCTTCCATGTTCTCTTGGCCCTTGCCTTTGCCTGGGCATTCCCTTGCCCTCCTGTTTTTGTGGAACCCGCACCTGGGGCGGGGTGCAGCCCTGCGAGCACAGCTGGGGGCAGTTTGGCTGTGGAGTGGGGCAGAGCCAGGCTCCACCCCTCCCTGA
>NW_011140076.1:0-331 GCF_000146605.3 Meleagris gallopavo
AGCAATGGGCCCTTCCAGCCCAGAAAGCCAACCGTATCCTGGGCTGCATCCAAAGATGCGCAGTCAGAGGGCCAAGGGAGGAGATCCCCATCCCTCTGCTCTGCGCTGGTCAGGCCTCAGCTGCAGTGCTGCGTCCAGATGTGGAGTCCTCAGTGCAGGGAGACATGGAGCTGTGCGAGTGCATCCAGAGTACAGCCACAAACACGAACCCAAGGATGGAACCCCTCTCCTGTAAGCAAGGAGAGCTGGGCTGTTCAGCCTCCTGGAGAAGTGAAGGCTCCAAGGGAACCTGGTAACAGCCTTTCAATACCTAAAGGAAAGAACAGGGGAA
>NW_011140077.1:0-315 GCF_000146605.3 Meleagris gallopavo
AAGGCATTAGCAATATCAGTGGTGGCGTACCATTTGGCTGCCTTTGACTCCAATTTCATATTGGAGTTCTAACATATCTGGCACAGCAGCACTCAATGGGGGTGGGACTTCATTCAGGCCACGGTAGTCCACCGTCAGCCTCCATTCTCCACTGGCTTTACGCACTGGCCATATGGGGCTGTTAAAAGGTGAGTGAGTCTTGCTAATCACTCCCTGATTCTCTAGTTGGTGAATCAGCTTCTGAATGGGGAGCAAGGAATCCCTGTTGGTGCGGTACTGCCGTCTGTGCACCGTTTTTGTAGCAATCGGTACTTG
>NW_011140078.1:0-612 GCF_000146605.3 Meleagris gallopavo
AGTTTCTCCCAAATATGGTATTTCTCCAACAAGTGACAGTTTTATCACAAAATACAACATTTTCCACCACAAATACCAGTTTCTCCCGAAATATGCCATTTTCCGCCAGGAACTGCAGTTTCCTCCCACAAATACCATGTTTCAAACAGAAACATGACATTTTCTCCCAGAAATACCAGATTTCCCCCCAGGAATATGATGTCTTCTGCCAGAAATACCAGCTTTCTCCCAGAAATATGACATTTTGAACCAGAAATTCCAGTTTTCTCACCAAAAACTCAGCGTTTCCTACCGGAAATACCAGTTTTCGCCCGGAAGTAGGCCATTTTCCCTCCGAAACGGCAGTTTTCTCCCCCAAAATGACGTTTTCTCCCAGGAATTGCACCTTTCCTCCTGACATATTACATTTTCAACCAAAAATACCAGTTGTCTCCCCAACAATATGGCAATATCTCCCAGAAATACCAGCTTTCTCACCCAAAACACAACGTTTCCTACCAGAAATACCAGGATTCTCCCCCAAAATAGGACATTTTCTGCCAGGAATTGCAGTTTTCTCCCAGAAATACCACATTTTCTCACAGAAATACCAGTTTCCCTCCGAAAATAGGT
>NW_011140079.1:0-325 GCF_000146605.3 Meleagris gallopavo
TGTGAGAAAATGTGGTATTTCTGGCCGAAAACTGCAATTCCTGGCAGAAAATGTCCTATTTTTGGGGAGACTCCTGGTATTTCTGTGAGAAAATGTGGTATTTATGGCCGAAAACTGCAATTCCTGGCAGAAAATGTCCTATTTTGGGGGAGAATCCTGGTATTTCTGGTAGGAAACGTTGTGTTTTTGGGTGAGAAAACTGGTATTTCTGGGAGATATTGCCATATTGTTGGGGAGACAACTGGTATTTTTGGTGAGAAAATGTAATATTTTCAGGAAGAAAGGTGCAATTCCTGGGGAGAAAACGTCATGTTGGGGGAGAAAA
>NW_011140080.1:0-344 GCF_000146605.3 Meleagris gallopavo
TGGTTGTGTGACGTCACATGGGGTGTGTGACGTCATTTTAGGGGTGTGTGACGTCACTTTGGGGGTATTGCATCACTTGGGGGTTGTGACGTCATTTGGGGCTTGTGATGTCACAATGGGTGTGTGACGTCATTTTGGGCGTGTGACGTCACTTGGGGTTGTGACGTCACATGGGGTATGTGACGTCATTTTTTTGAGTTATGACGTCAGATGAGTGGGTGTGACATCACATGGGGTGTGTGACGTCACATGGGGGTTGTGACGTCAATATGGGGGTGTGACATCACACGTGGTGGTGTGACGTCAAATGGCGTTTGTGACGTTATTTGGGCGTGTGATGTCAC
>NW_011140081.1:0-581 GCF_000146605.3 Meleagris gallopavo
ATTCCTTTCGGTGCGTCACTGTGATATGTTAGTGGGCCTAGGATCTTCTGAAGTTCTTCTTTCAAAGGGGATGAAGAAAGACTGCTCCTTTGGCTGAGATAGGCGACCCATCGTGCCACTGTTTGTGCTTGGGCCACCCGTCTTCGGAAGGTGGGTCAGATCTTTTACCCAGCCCTGAATCGGCAGAGTGGTCTTGACTATAACTTCAGCCGTTTGAGTTATTGGCTCTACTGCCTGCAGTGCTGAATCGGCAGCCAATAACTGCTTTTCAATCATACTGTATCTCTCTTCTGCTCCGTGCCAAACCCGAGACCAGAAACCAATGGGGGTCCAAACAGAACTCGGGCGTTGTTGCCACAGGCCACAACCAAAGCCATCTTGAGTGATGTGAACATCTAACTCGGCTGGGAGGGTAGGATCAAATAGACCCAATGCCTGGGCTTGTTTAACTGCCAGTTTCGCCTGTTGAAAAGCGTCCTGTTCTGTTTCCCCCCAGTCCCAAAGCTGCCCCTTTTTTGTGAGTCTAGACAGTGGTCTTAGCAGCTGCGCTAGGTGAGGTATAAAAGAACGCCGATAACCCA
>NW_011140083.1:0-376 GCF_000146605.3 Meleagris gallopavo
GAGGACGAGTTGTAGGGCAGGGGGCTGTATGGGATCAGGGGCTGTATGGGATCGGGGGCTGTATGGGATCGGGGGCTGTATGGGATCGAGGACAAGTTGTAGGGCAGGGGGCTGTGTGGGATCGGGGGCTGTATGGGATCGGGGGCTGTGTGGGATCGAGGACGAGTTGTAGGGCAGGGGCTCAATGGGGGAAGGCAGCACCCCGCAGAGCGGCGCCGCTCACCCAGGATGGTGCCGTTGTCGTCCAGACTGAGAGCCGTGTCGTAGGCGCCCAGACCGCTGTGGGGACGGGGGAGTTTATGGGGTGGGTTTGTAGGGTGGGGTGTTGTAGGGTGGGGTGTTGTAGGGTGGGGTGGGTTTGTAGGCGGGGTGGGTG
>NW_011140084.1:0-350 GCF_000146605.3 Meleagris gallopavo
CGCGCTTCTCCCCGAGTGCCGCTTTCAGCCGTCAGCAGCGCTCTCGTGTTTCTCACTTGCCGAGAACGGGCGACTTGTGCCTGCTGCTTTTCTCCGACGCGCGAGCGGTCTCGTGTCCGCACGTCGGAGAGGAGCGGTTTGCACTTCGCCTCGGGTACATGCAGAATGCACTAGGCCTAGCTGTGAATACGACGTGTCTGTCCTTCATTTCGAGCGGCAATTCTTTTGGTGTTGTTCTCCATGGCTACGCTTGTGCATGCTCGGAGGAAAAGAGTGGAGAGCAAAACCCTCTCTAATAAGGCTGTTTGGAGTTCGGGGAGCGACATTTGTTTCGCTCCCAGGGAGGGAGA
>NW_011140085.1:0-639 GCF_000146605.3 Meleagris gallopavo
TTTTTTGTGAAAAGGGATATGTTCGGTGAAAACAGGTATTTGTGTGAGAAAAGGGTTATTTTCGTGTAAAACAGGTATTGTGGAGAAAAGGGGTATTTTGTGTAAATACGGGTATTGGTGGGAGAAAAGGGGTATTTTCGGTGAATAACAGGTATTTGTGGGAGAAAGAGGGTTATTTTTGTGTAAATACAGGTATTTTTTGGAGAAAAGGGTTATTTTGGTGTAAAACAGGTATTTGTGGGAGAAAAAGGGGTATTTTCGTGTAAAAACAGGTATTGGTGGGAGAAAAAGGGGTATTTTGGTGTAAAAACAGGTATTTGTGGGAGAAAAAGGGGTATTTTGGTGTTAAAAAGAGGTATTTGTGGGAGAAAAAGGGGTATTTTCGTGAAAAAACAGGTATTTGAGGGAGAGAAAGTGGTATTTTCGTGTAAAAACAGGTATTTGTGGGAGAAAAAGGGGTATTTTTGTGTAAAAACAGGTATTGGTGGGAGAAAAAGGGGTATTTTCGTGTAAAAACAGGTATTGCTGGGAGAAAAAGGGGTATTTTCGTGTAAAAACAGGTATTTCTTGGATAAAAGGGGCATTTTGGTATAAAAACAGGTATTTGTGTTAGAAAACGGGGTATTTTTGTGTAAAAAC
>NW_011140086.1:0-485 GCF_000146605.3 Meleagris gallopavo
GCAGTTTTCTCCCCCAACATTGACCGTTTTCTCCCTAGGAATTTGCACCTTTCTTCCTGAAATATTTACATTTTCTCACCAAAAATACCAGTTGTCTCCCCAACAATATGGCAACATCTCCCAGAAATACCAGTTTTCTCACCCAAAACACAACGTTTCCTACCAGAAATACCAGGATTCTCCCCCAAAATAGGACATTTTCTGCCAGGAATTGCAGTTTTCTGCCAGAAATACCATATTTTCTCACAGAAATACCAGTTTCCCCTCCGAAAATAGGACATTTTCTCCAAGAAAGTGGAGTTTTTCCCCCCAAAATACGCCATTTTCACCCAGAAATTGCAATATTCTACCCAGAAATATCACATTTTCACCCAGAAATACCAGCTTTCTCCCTGAAATATTACATTTTGTTCCAGAAATACCAGTTTTCTCACCCAAACACGTTCCTACCAGAAATACCATGATTCTCCCCCAAGAATGTGACT
>NW_011140087.1:0-472 GCF_000146605.3 Meleagris gallopavo
AGACCCAACAGAGCTTTTCAGCGCACAGAGGGACGCGATGGGGATGGACCGTCCTTACTGCCACGCAGAAGGGAGTTTCTGCAGTTCTCTGTCATGAAGAAAGAACAAAGGTTGGATGTTCCTTCTGAGTGGATGCAGTGCTGTAGGGGATGTCAGATCACCATTCCTTTTGGGGTGCAGGAGGGAGCGGTGAGAAGCGACGTATTGCTTTGTGTTTTGGCTGTCAAAGAGGAGTTCTGTTTTTAGGAGCAGAAATACGGGCTATGATGGAAAACAGGAGGGAGAAAGGCTCCTACCTGGATAGTGGGCAGAGCTTTGGGGACTGTGGCCATTTGCAGTAGAAGTTTTGCTGTTTTGCAAAGTGGGGTTCAGAATGGCAGCTGATGATGAATGGGAGCCGCTCGAAAGACAGGTTTCCACGGTAAGCTGAGGGCACTGAGCTGCTTTAGCATGCAGTCTCTGCTCTTACTCA
>NW_011140088.1:0-432 GCF_000146605.3 Meleagris gallopavo
TAAAAAACACTGCATGGATGCAATTAGCACATGAATTACAGCCATCCAGCTTGAGATCCTCCAGAAAAGCAGAGCTCACAGCTCTGAAAGAAAGCAGGAATCACTCACCCCATTCTAAGGGCTCACCCCACACCCCAAAGGAAGCAGTCTCCAGATTCACATGCTGCTCTTACACCTAGCAGCCCTTCAGTGCACATGCCATCCCCCAAAAAAGAGAAGATCACAGCCCTGAAAGAGAAAAAGAAACCACTTACCCATTCCAAGGACCAATACTCCCCACACTCTCAAGTGAAGGAAGCAGCTTCCAGGCCCAAATACCTACCAGCCCTTAAGTACGCTCAGGGTTCCCTCCTAAAAAAGAGAGAGAGCAGCTCCACAATGGAGGAAGAAAAAAAAAAAAAAAATAACAACTACACTACCACTACACCAAAA
>NW_011140089.1:0-432 GCF_000146605.3 Meleagris gallopavo
AGCCAATCAGCGGCGCTGTTTGCGCAGGTTGGCGGGTAAACATTCCACGCGGCTCGGGGATAAAGTCCGACCCCGACCTGCAAAACAACCCCCCAAAAAACCCGAATTTCGCCTTTTTTACCCCATTTTTACACCTCCGCCCCCCTCGGCGACGCTCGTAGGACCGAACTGGGCCCCAAAATCCCCGATTTGGGGTTTTTTACCCCGATTTTTAGGGCCGAAAGGGGAGAAAAGGGCAAAGGTCACGGCGATAGCGGGGCACCGCGGCGCTGACTTTTGACCCCAAATCCGCCCTCCAAAAAATCCCTATTTTTCACCCATCCCCACGTTTTTAACCCCCCAAAAAAACACTTTCGCACATTTTTTGTCTCCAAAACCCCAAAATCGGACGTTTTTGCCTCTAAAATCCCCAAATCTGACATTTTTGTCCCC
>NW_011140090.1:0-478 GCF_000146605.3 Meleagris gallopavo
ATATACACACACAGAAGCTGAGCCCTGCCGGCCTGCCCACCAGCTCGGCCCACCCGGCCCGTTTCTCCCCCGACGATCGCTTCTCCCGTCACCGTTTGGCCCTCAAACGCCGTTTCGGGATCCTCCCAACCCAACGTCCACGACCGCTGCTTTGAGAACCGGGCGCCATTTTAAATAAACGCTTCTTTATTACCCCCTTCCCTCCCACCCCCTTCTTTTAAAACCTCGTGGTGCGCGGCTGTGGGCGGGGCTTCCGGTCTTTTAGTCACGCCCCCTGCGGCGCTCCCTGCCGCATTGTGGGCGGGACTTCCCGTCTTTTAGCCACGCCCACCCCGCTGCCCCTCCCCCCCCGCCTCATAAGGAGGCGACGGTGGGAAAACGGGGTGCCAAAATCGTCGGGTTTGGACCCAAAAGTGAGGCTTGGGTGATCGCGGGGCTTTAAGAAGGGGAGGGGTGTTGAGATTCTGGATGCGGTTTT
>NW_011140091.1:0-521 GCF_000146605.3 Meleagris gallopavo
ACACGGCACTCCTCATTATGACACTTACTCCCTAGACTTTGGGTCATTTGATTTCAGAAATACCGTTTGTATCCCAAAGAGATGGCATTTTCCCTCAGAAACACCACTTTCCTCACCAATATGTGGCACTTTCAACCAGAAATACCATTTCTGTCCCGCAAATGGGGGCATTTTCTCCCAGAAACATCAGCTTGCTCACAGGTAGATGACCTTTTCCCCCCAAAAATAAGACATTTTCTCCCAGAAATGCCCCTTTGCTTCGGAATGCCTCCCATTTCCTCCCTCATAGACTACATGACACTCCGCACGATGACATTTGCTCCCACAAATAGGGCATTGGATCACTCAGAGACCATTTCTATCCCAAATACAGGCCATTTGCTCCCTCAAATACCACTCCTCTCTCAAACGAGTGACATTTTCATCCATCAACACTACTTGAGTCTCCCAAAGATCTCATCTTCCACCAAAAAGCAATGACATTTGCTCCCACATTTACCCCTTTTCTAAGAATTAGGCCA
>NW_011140092.1:0-470 GCF_000146605.3 Meleagris gallopavo
ACACAAAGCTAGTTCAATCCCTTAAGGCTACATAAGAGTTTTTTTTCACTGGAGACCTTCAGCCTTGCCTCAGCAATTACCCCACCGTAAGTATAGGTTGGCCTTAAAAGCTTGCAGTTAGTTGTGGAAAGAGAAAAAAAAAAGGTAAGGAAGAAAGAGAGCAGCATTATCACGGAAGTAAATATTGCAGCTGTGTTCTACAAACTCTTAACGTAGAGTTTTGTGAAGCACTGTCACAGAGCAGCTTGAGCCTGCTGAGGGGAAAAGCTTTTTGAGTTTTAGAGCGAGTTATAGAAGGCAAGGAGATAGGTTATGTGTAGGTGGCAGGCTCCTATGGAAAGCTCGGGGAGGGAATAAGGACATGGGCATCTCTCAGAGGTTACAGAAATAGGAGTGATCTCTTCACAGCAGGAGATGTTCATTTTAACCCTGGCAACCAGGTCTGCTGGACAAAAAGTGAATGCTGCTGG
>NW_011140093.1:0-303 GCF_000146605.3 Meleagris gallopavo
GTATTTTGGTGTAAAATCAGGTATTTGTGTGAGAAAAAGGGGTATTTTCGTGTAAAATCAGGTATTTGTGGTAGAAAAAGGGGTGTTTTTGTGTAAAATAAGGTATTAGCGTGAGAAAAATGGGTATTTTCATGCAAAAACAGGTATTTGTGGGAGAAAAAGGCGCATTTTCGGTGAAAAAGGGTATTTGTGGGAGAAAAAAGGGGTATTTTCGTGTAAAAACAGGTATTTCTTGGAGAAAAAAGAGGTATTTTTGTGTAAAAACAGGTATTTCTTGGAGAAAAAGGGGTATTTTTCTGTAAA
>NW_011140094.1:0-477 GCF_000146605.3 Meleagris gallopavo
AGGGAAAGCGAGCGAGGCGAGGGAAAAGGAGGGCGAAGGAAAAGGAGGGCGTGGGAAAAGGAGGGTGAGGGAAGGCGAGCGAGGCGATGGAAAAGAAGGGTGAGGGAAAGAAGAGCGAGGGAAAAGAAGGGCGAGTGTCATGGTTTCATGATTTTTCATTATCGGTATTCCACATCATAACATCATGCAATGTACTGGGGGTTTGACTGCTGATGCTCAAGTTCCGGGTGCCTGTCCAGCGGAGAAGAGCAGCTACGTTTCCCCAGGGGGCTTTGCGGTCAGCGAGGAGATATAACTCCCGGCAAGGTCACCTGATGCTCTCTTCTCTGCCTGCGCTGCTTCGCTTGCGCTTCTCTGCCTGCGCTGCTTCGCTTGCGCTTCTCTGCCTGCGCTTCTCGCCTGCGCTTCTCTGCCTGCGCTTCTCATCTCAGCGTTGTGGTAAGGCCGATCCACCATCAATTTCACATTCTCTCTCCT
>NW_011140095.1:0-594 GCF_000146605.3 Meleagris gallopavo
CCATTAACCAATCTATTATTGAGTGGTTCTCATTGCTATACTGGATGGCAGCGTATAGTCTCTGCCTGACAGCAGGATGTAATGCTATGGTGGCCAGCTTTGACATTTCCGGCCCCTTAACCATAACACTTTCTGCTCCTCAATCCCCATAACCTGAGCAGCCATGCAGGTATACTCTCTCTCGGCCTCTGCCAAAATCGCTGCACCAGGTCCATTAGTAGGAGTGTATGGTCTGGCTGTCACATGCAAATACGTTTCGGCAGGGGGCCATTGGTCAGGGGGCACCCCTGCCGGTCTATCTTGCACCTTTTTCGTTTTTTGAGTTATAATAGGACGGAGTTGCAGGGGATCCGCCATGACTGGAACCTCTAGGTCTGATTTGGAACTCCCGTTTTCCTCTTGAACCAGGTCCGCTACTTCAGAGATATGACTGTCGTCTATTGAAATACTACGGACCTGGCCTAGAGACTGTAAAACTGGTTTTTTTCCCATCAATACATTAAGTTCTTGCTCCAATTTGTCAATCCGAGCTTTTAGGAGCTGATTTTCATTTTCTAAATTACCTGATCTTGTCTCTGCTTGATTTAAAGCATT
>NW_011140096.1:0-371 GCF_000146605.3 Meleagris gallopavo
ATGATGCGGCCCAACGAGGCCTGGATTGGCGCCTCACGCATCTTAAAGATGAGTCTGTCAGAGCCGTTTTATCACTCCCCCCCCAAAACGCAACTTTCGAAGTGCTTTAGGAGCAGCATTTATAGATAGATAGTGGCATTTTTGAATAAACTCAGCCTATTTAGCAAAAGCTGCAACAGCTGCGTGACAGAACTTTGGGAAAAAATAATCTCTAAGGAATGTTGAATAGCGTTATTTAATGATCATCCGGTACTTAAATTAAGTAAACCAAGGCATCACCTCCCAGCCAAGCAGCCCCCAGCCAAGCAGGTGCAACCAGCACGAGCTGCTCCTACCCTCCAGGTCCCATTGAGCCTTACCAAGGGCTGCCC
>NW_011140097.1:0-676 GCF_000146605.3 Meleagris gallopavo
ACTCGCAGGTAGCGCAGGAGGCTGAATTCGCACTTGTCGGCATCGGAATCGCACTCCTTCGCTCTCACGCGCAGGAAGCGGCATTCGCGCTGAACCGCTCCGGAGACTTTGCCGTAGATGGCTGAGAAATCGCGCTTATCACCGAACGCCGCTTTGAGCTGTCAGCAGCGGTCTCGTGTTTCTTGCTTGTGGACAACGGGCCACTTCAGCCGGCTGCTTTTCGCCGACGAGTGAGCGGGCTCCTGTGCGCACATCGGAAAGGAGCGGTTTGCACTTTGCCTTGGCTACATGCAGATTGCACACGACTAGCTCTGAATACTATGTCTCTGCCTTTATTTCGTGCCACAATTCGTCCCTGCGAGGCTCTCCACTGCTATACTTCTGCATTCAGAGAGGAAGAGAGTGGAAGGGAAAACCCTCTCTAATAAGACACCTGGAAGTTGGAGGAGCGACAGATGTAGTGCTCTCAGGGAGACGCTTTCAGAAAGAGGGGAGAGATCCTTTCCGGACTTCGGAGAAAAAACCCCCCACTCGCAGGTAGTGCAGGAAGCATCGGAATCGCACTCCTTCGCTCTCATGCTCAGAGAGCGGCATTCGTGCTGAACCGCTCCGGAGACTTTGCCGTAGCTGGCCGAGAAACGCGCTTATCACCGAATGCGCTTTCTGCCGTCAGCAG
>NW_011140098.1:0-403 GCF_000146605.3 Meleagris gallopavo
GGAGATCCCCATCCCTCTGCTCTGCGCTGGTCAGGCCTCACCTGCAGTGCTGCGTCCAGATGTGGAGTCCTCAGTGCAGGGAGACATGGAGCTGTGCGAGTGCATCCAGAGTACAGCCACAAACACGAACCCAAGGATCGAACCCCTCTCCTGTAAGCAAGGAGAGCTGGGCTGTTCAGCCTCCTGGAGAAGTGAAGGCTCCAAGGGAACCTGGTAACAGCCTTTCAATACCTAAAGGAAGAACAAGGGAAATGGAGGTGAAATCTAAGGAAAATGTCTTGTACAGTGAGGGTGCTGAGGCAGTGGCACAGGGTTGCCCAGAGACATGGTGGATGTGCTGGCCCTTTCAAGGGGGAGCCTGGCTCAGACTCTGAGCAACTTGATCTAGCTGTGGACGGTCAGC
>NW_011140099.1:0-405 GCF_000146605.3 Meleagris gallopavo
GGAAACGTGTTTTGGGTGAGAAAACTGGTATTTCTGGAACAAAATGTAATATTTCAGGGAGAAAGCTGGTATTTCTTGGTGAAAATGTGATATTTCTGGGTAGAATATTGCAATTTCTGGGTGAAAATGGCGTATTTTGGGGGAAATCTCCACTTTCTAGGACAAAATGACCTATTTCGGAGGGAAAACTGGTATTTCTGTGAGAAAATGTGGTATTTCTGGCCGAAAACTGCAATTCCTGGCAGAAAATGTCCTATTTTGGGGGAGAATCCTGGTATTTCTGGTAGGAAACGTTGTGTTTTGGGCGAGAAAGCTGGTATTTCTGGGAGATATTGCCATATTGTTGGGGAGACAACTGGTATTTTTGGTGAGAAAATGTAATATTTCAGGAAGAAAGGTGCAATT
>NW_011140100.1:0-349 GCF_000146605.3 Meleagris gallopavo
CGTTTCCTACCAGAAATACAAGGATTCTCCCCCAAGAATGTGACATTTTCTGCCAGGAATTGCAGTTTTCTCCCAGAAATATCACATTTTCTCACAGAAATACCGGTTTTCCCTCCGAAAATAGGACATCTTCCCTCAGAAACGGCAGTTTCCCCCCCCAAAATACGCCATTTTCACCCAGAAATTGCAGTATTCTCCCCTGAAATATCACGTTTTCTTCCAGAAATAGCAGATTTCTCCATGAAATATGACATTTTGGAACAGAAATACCCGTTCTCTCACAACAAAATCAGCGTTTTCTACCAGAAATACCAGTTTTCTCCCGGAAATACGGCATTTAACTCTCAGA
>NW_011140101.1:0-334 GCF_000146605.3 Meleagris gallopavo
CACATGTGATGTAACTCCCCCCATAATGACATCACCAACCCCCACGTGACGTCACACACCCCCATGTGATGTCACACCCCACCCATGTGACGTCATAACCCAAAAAAGTGACGCCACACACCCCATGTGACGTCACAACCCCCAAGTGACGTCACACGCCCAAAATAACGTCACAGACGCCATTTGACGTCACACCACCACATGTGATGTCACACCCCCATAATGACGTCACAACCACCATGTGACGTCACACACCCCATGTGACGTCACGCCACCCAAGTGACATCACACGCCCAAAATGACGTCACAACCCCCAAGTGATGCAATACCCCCA
>NW_011140102.1:0-624 GCF_000146605.3 Meleagris gallopavo
CATCTTGCCAGTATTCCAGTACGCTCTGTAGCACCTTCTGCAAGTTGCTTGCCTGGTGGGCAAAAAAAAATGGGATCCCCCCCCACCAGAGCCCCCCAGATAAGGCCCTCAACCCCAAACCCCCCCCAAATTAAGTCCTCCAAAATACAATCCATGAGGTCCCCTAAAACAGCCCTCCCCAACACAACCTCCCCCAGCTGGGAGCCTCACAATTACCCTCCCCCAAACTATTAGAGAGCCCTATAATTAATTACCCCCCCCATACACACACACACCCCGGGGGTCCTGTCATTTACCACCCCCTCCCACTAAACCAACTGGGGGGCCCATTTATAATTAACTCCCCCCAGAACAGTTGGAAACACCATTATAAGCCCCCCCCCCAAATTAACACCCCCATAATTAGATCTTCCCAATCAACAGCCCCTCACTGCCCCCCTCAAACCCATCCTCCCTCAATTCCCTCCCCCAGCACCATCCTCACCCTCCCCCCAGATAGACCCGAGGTTCCTCCATGCCTTCTTGTGCCCCCCCCTCTAAATAACATCCCCCCTTCCACCTTCAGCCTCCAGTTGTCCTCAGTGCTGCTCTGGATGCGGCCCAGCCACGTCTCATTGAACCACG
>NW_011140103.1:0-824 GCF_000146605.3 Meleagris gallopavo
TTGGGCCCAAACATTGGACAGCTTCTCCCACAACTACTACTTTTCCATCCAAAAGAGGACATCTTCTCCCCAGAGAATGCTATTTTCTCCCGGAAACAAAGCAGCTTTCTCACAAATGGGTGGCATTTTCCAACCAACTATGCTACTCTCTCCCAGAAAGAGCACTTTTCTGACAAGTACCTTCCCTTTTCTCTCAAAAATACTGCTAGGCACTCCTCAACAGGACATTTTCCCATCTACACCCGTTTTCTCCCAAAGGACCCTTTTCACACCAAAATACCACACTTGCCCTCCAAGAGAAGTCAGTCTTTCCACAATTGTCCACTTTTCTCCCACGTACCTGTCATTTTCTCCCAGAAATACCACATTTCACTTGGAAATTGGGCCTGTTCTTCCAAAAAGATGATATTTTCTCCCAGGCATACCTGTTTTCTTCAAACTACCGCACGTTTTCTCCCAAAAGACTAGATGACAAGACCAAATTGGACACTTGCAACCAAGAGTAGGACATCTTCTCCCACTAATACCACTTGTCTCCCAAGGATAGGACATTTTCCCTAAATGCTATGGCAGTTCTGCTAAGAAATACTCCTTTCCTTCCCTAAATGGGACATATGCACCCACAAAGACCACGACTCCGAGAAATTCCTCCCAATTACACTCCATTACATTCCTCATCATGACACTTACTCCCAGACTTTTGGCATTTTACTGCGGAAAGACCATTTCGATCCAGAATATATGCCATTGGCCCTCGCAAACACCGATTGCCTCACAAAGATGTGGCACATCCCACCAGAAAGACCATTTCTAGCCCCCAAAAG
>NW_011140104.1:0-452 GCF_000146605.3 Meleagris gallopavo
ATCTTCTGATCAAACAGATACTGCCCAGTATTGTAGCCTGTTCCCTGAGCAACAGCAGAGCAGTGTATGCAGTGTGTAGATCTGTTCAGGAAGCCCTGTGAACTTATGTCTGTGGTTTAATTGCAACTCTTGCATACCCTGCTGCTTTAGAGAACCATTTTGCACTGGTGCAATTGCCCTCCAGCTTGACAGCAGTTGGCAGTGCAGAAGAATGCAGGCATTTGAGCTGTGCTTCCTCCCAGCCATGCTGAAGCTGGGATTGACGTTGCAATCTCTTGCAGGTGGGAGACATCGTGTGTGTTACTGCTATGCCAGCAAAGGAGCTGAGCCCCTGGTGGAGAGGCAAGCACGGCTTCCAGGTAGGCACCAGCTTCAGACCTGAGCATGCCACTTCAGTAAAGGCAGGAATCTCAGCTTAGAGCTGCTCTGCCTGCACAGGATGGCTTCTGCAC
>NW_011140105.1:0-477 GCF_000146605.3 Meleagris gallopavo
AGCTTCCTGCGGCTCCCCAACCTGTCTCTGCACCCCAGGCTCCAGTAGAGGCTCCAGTAGAAGATGAGGGGATAGAGTGCGATGATACAGAGGAGTCAGATTATCCTGACTCACCTGGACTCCGAAGGAGAACCAGGAGCCAGACCAAACTAAGAAGTTCCAGGGAGGAAAAGTTGTTCCCCCTTAGAGAAGTCCCAGTAAGGGGACCTGGACAGCAGCTAGGAGTAGGGTACGTCTCTACTCCTTTGAATTCAGGAGATGTTAGAGAATTTAAAAGGGAAATGGGGAATTTACTAGAAGACCCATTGGGAGTTTCTGAAAGGCTGGACCAGTTTTTAGGACCAAGTCTTTACACCTGGGAAGAGTTACAATCTATATTAGGGATCTTATTTACTGCAGAAGAGAGAGAGATGATCCGGAGGGCAGGAATGAGAATCTGGGGTTGTCAGCATCAGGCTGGCCCGGGAGCAGATGAGA
>NW_011140106.1:0-1060 GCF_000146605.3 Meleagris gallopavo
AACATTTTTGGCTTCCATCTTGTCTGATAACTGCTCATTATGCACAGCCCTCATCTTGTTTGGTGAGTGGGGACTGCCATTGCTTTCTCATGGAATGGGAGATCAGGTTCTGGACCACCTGAGGACCCAAACATCCAGGAGTCTTTGGGTCCTGACGAGATGAGTGCCAGAGTTCCGAGGGAATTCACCACTGCAGTCACCGAGCCACTCTCCATGGTATTTCACAAGTCGAGGCAGTCAGGTCAAGTCCCTGGTGAGGAGAATAAAGGTGACAGCACACCTCTTAGGAAGGATAGAAAGTGTGACGCGGGGAACTACCAGCATGTCAGTCTCACCTCTGTGCTGGTCACGGATCATGGAGCAGATCATCCTGCAAGTGACTCTCAAGCACACATTCCAGGCCGTCACCACCCTGTGCGTGAAAAGCTGCCTCCTAATAACCAACCTAAACCTCCCCTGTCTCACTTGAAAACCATTTCCCCTTGTCCTATCACTATCCACCCTCCTAAACAGCCGTTGCCCCCCTCTGCTTATGCGCTCCCTTCGAGTCTTGGAAGGCTGTCATGAGCTATCTCCAGAGCTTTCTCTTCTCCCACACAAAACAATTCCCCAGTTCCCTCAACATTTCTTTCTAAGAGAGGTGCTCCAGCCCTCTGATCATCTTCGTGGCCCTTCTCTGGACCTGCTCCAAAAGCTCCACATCATTCCTGTGCTGGAGCCCCAGGCCTGGACGCAGTGCTGCACATGGGGCCGCACCAGAGCCGAGTAGAGGGGGACAATCACCTCCCTCTCCCTGCTGGTCGCTCCTCTTTGAATTGCAGCCCAGGATACAGTTGGCCTTCTGGGCTGCAAGTTGCACACTACTGGCTTATGTCCAGCTCTTTTGTCCACCAGGATCCCCGAGTCCTCCGCAAGGGCTGCTCCCAAGGGCTTTCTACGCCCAGTTTGTACAAGCATCTGGGTTTCCCCTCATCAGGGACATCGAACAGTGGGGGTTGAGTGCACCCTAAGGACACCAAGCTGTGGTGCAGTGACACAGCAGAGGGACGGGATGCCATCC
>NW_011140107.1:0-434 GCF_000146605.3 Meleagris gallopavo
CATTGCCTTTTGTCCCGCACGCCGTAGCTTCTGATGTAAGCAACGGGCGATGTTCTCGGATGGTGAATTCTCAATCCATCGAACTCGGGCCAGCGTGTCGGCTTCATCATTTCCCGGTGACTGTAGGGGCCGATGACCAGAAACATGGTAGACACGTACAGTCCTGTGTTTGACTGTATTCCATATGTCTAACCACATGTCCTTGCCCCAGATCGGGCACGGACAGTCCATTCTTGGGTGGCCCACTGTGCAATCAATCCACAAAGTGAGCCCACGGTACACAGCCCAACTATCCGTACAGATGTTCAGGATACCATCACCGGCTTCCTTACTTATAACCATCCACACGGCTCGCAGTTCTGCCCGTTGGCTGCTCTGACCATCCCCCTCCTCCAACCCGATGGTCTCAGTAGAAGGATGGTATGCTATTGCTC
>NW_011140108.1:0-892 GCF_000146605.3 Meleagris gallopavo
AATGACCAGTCAGCAAAGTGAGGTTCCGGGGCATTCCGGGAAATGCACATTCCACTTCCTTGCTGTTTCCACAGAGACCAACACATCTCTCCGTGCAGTTGTTACGGCACTTGGGAGCACCGCAGCTCTGCTGCCACCTGTTGGACACAATACAGTCATGAAGGCACTGCCCTGCATCCGGGCCTCTTGCACAAACCTGTGCTCCTTGCTCGGAGCACATGGCTGCACTCTGTGCACCATGTTGCTTACCACCAGAGAAGGCTCAGGTACCCAACACCATTTTGGCTTCCATCTTGTCTGAGAACTGCTCATGATGCACAGCCCTCATCTTTGCTTTGCTTTGGTGAGGTGGGGACTGCCATTGCTTCCTCAGTCCCACAGACCCCTTCCATCCCACACTGCCATGGGAGATCAGGTTCTGGACCACCTGAGGACCCAAACATCCAGGCGTCTTTGGGTCCTGACGAGATGAGTCCCAGAGTTCCGAGGGAATTCACCGCTGCAGTCACCGAGCCACTCTCCATGGTATTTCAGAAGTCGAGGCAGTCAGGTCAAGTCCCTGGTGAGGAGAAAAAAGGTGACAGCACACCTCTTAGGAAGGATAGAAAGTGTGACGCGGGGAACTACCAGCATGTCAGTCTCACCTCTGTGCTGGTCACGGATCATGGAGCAGATCATCCTGGAAGTGACTCTCAAGCACACATTCCAGTGCGTCACCACCCTGTGCGTGAAAAGCTGCCTCCTAATAACCAACTAAACCTCCCCCGTCTCACTTTAAAACCATTTCCCCTTGTCCTATCGCTATCCACCCTCCTAAACAGCCGTTGCTCCCTCCTGCTTATGCGCTCCCTTCGAGTCTTGGAAGGCTGTCATGAGCTATCTCCAGAGCTTT
>NW_011140109.1:0-548 GCF_000146605.3 Meleagris gallopavo
ACACCTAGGGAGGAAGAATTGCATGCACCAATACAGGCTGGGGGAGTGAGCTGCTGGAGAGGAGCTCTGCAGAGAGGGACCGTGGGCGGTCCTGGTGGACGACAGATTGGCCATGAGCCAGCAGTGTGCCCTCGTGGCCAAAAAGGACCAATGGCATTCTGGGGTGGCATTAAAAAGAGTGTGTCCAGCAGGTCGAGGGAGGTGATCCTCCCCCTCTACTCTGCCCTGGTAAGGCCTCATCTGGAGTACTGTGTCCAGTTCTGGGCTCCTCAGTACAAAAAAAGAACAGGGATCTCTTGGAAAGAGTCCAGCGGAGGGCCACAAAGATGGTGAAGGGCCTGGAGCATCTCCCCTATGAAGAAAGGCTAAGTGAACTGGGTCTGTTTAGCCTTGAGAAAAGAAAGACTGAGAGGGGACCTGATCCAGGTTTATAAATATCTGAGGTGTGGCGGCCATAGTGGTGAGGCCCGTCTCTTTTCAGTGGTACGTGGAGACAGGACGAGGGGAAACGGACATAAGCTGCAGCATAGGAAGTTTCGCACGAATGT
>NW_011140110.1:0-532 GCF_000146605.3 Meleagris gallopavo
TGATCCGTGACCAGCACAGAGGTGAGACTGACATGCTGGTAGTTCCCCGCGTCACACTTTCTATCCTTCCTAAGAGGTGTGCTGTCACCTTTTTCTCCTCACCAGGGACTTGACCTGACTGCCTCGACTTGTGAAATACCATGGAGAGTGGCTCGGTGACTGCAGCGGTGAATTCCCTCGGAACTCTGGGACTCATCTCATCAGGACCCAAGGACTCCTGGATGTTTGGGTCCTCAGGTGGTCCAGAACCTGATCTCCCATGGCAGTGTGGGATGGGAAAAGGGTGTGTGGGACTGAGGAAGCAATGGCAGTCCCCACCTCACCAAAGCAAAGATGAGGGCTGTGCATCATGAGCAGTTCTCAGACAAGATGGAAGCCAAAATGGTGTTGGGTACCTGAGCCTTCTCTGGTGGTAAGCAACATGGTGCACAGAGTGCAGCCATGTGCTCCGAGCAAGCAGCACAGGTTTGTGCAAGAGGCCCGGATGCAGGGCAGTGCCTTCATGACTGTATTGTGTCCAACAGGTGGCAGC
>NW_011140111.1:0-623 GCF_000146605.3 Meleagris gallopavo
CTTGATCTAGCTGTGGATGGTCAGCATGAGGGAGTCGGATCACATCGCAAACCTACCTGCATACAAGCAGCGCACCAACATGGGGTGCATGATGTTCATTACCTGCTGGACAGATCTCACACCACTGACTGGAGGAGCCCAGGCAATCCTTCAACTCCATCAGGCTGCAAAATGAAATCAGAAGAGACGCAGAACATAATTTAAAACACAACAAGGATGCACACAATGCCCTTAAAAAACACCGCATGGATGCAATTAGCACATTAATTACATCCATCCAGCTTGAGATCCTCCAGAAAAGCAGAGCCCACAGCTCTGAAATCAAGCAGGAATCACTCACCCCATTCTAAGGGCTCACCCCAGACCCCAAAGGAAGCAGTCTCCAGATTCAGATGCTGCTCTTACACCTAGCAGCCCTTCAGTGCACTTGCCATCCCCCAAAAAGAGAAGACCACAGCCCTGAAAGAAAAAAAGAAACCACTTACCCCATTCCAAGGACCAATACTCCCCCACACTCTCAAGTGAAGGAAGCAGCTTCCAGGTCCAAATACCTACCAGCCCTTAAGGACGCTCAGGGTTCCCTCCTAAAAAAGAGAGAGAGCAGCTCCACAATGGAGAAGAAA
>NW_011140112.1:0-799 GCF_000146605.3 Meleagris gallopavo
AGCAGGGAACCCTGAGCGTACTTAAGGGCTGGTAGGTATTTGGACCTGGAAGCTGCTTCCTTCACTTGAGAGTGTGGGGGAGTATTGGTCCTTGGAATGGGGTAAGTGGTTTCTTTTTTTCTTTCAGGGCTGTGATCTTCTCTTCCTGGGGGATCCCAAGTGCGCTGAAGGACTGCTAGGTGTAAGAGCAGCATGTGAATCTGGAGACTGCTTCCTTTGGGGTGTGGGGTGAGCCCTTAGAATGGGGTGAGTGATTCCTGCTTGATTTCAGAGCTGTGAGCTCTGCTTTTCTGGAGGATCTCAAGCTGGATGGCTGTAATTCATAGGGCTATGTGCTAATTGCATCCATGCGGTGGGTGTTTTTTAAGGGCATTGTGTGCATCCTTGTTATGTTGTAAATTATGTTCTGCGTCTCTTCTGATTTCATTTTGCAGCCTGATGGAGTTGAAGGATTGCCTGGGCTCCTCCAGTCAGTGGTGTGAGATGTGTCCAGCAGGTAATGAACATCATGCACCCCATGTTGGTGCGCTGCTTGTATGCAGGTAGGTTTGCGATGTGATCCGACTCCCCCATGCTGACCATCCACAGCTAGAACAAGTTGCTCAGAGTCTGAGCCAGGCTCACCTTGAAAGGGCCAGCACATCCACCATGTCTCTGGCAACCTTTGCCACTGCCTCAGCACCCTCACTGTACAAGACATTTTCCTTAGATTTCACCTCCATTTTCCCTTGTTCTTTCCTTTAGGTATTGAAAGGCTGTTACCAGGTTCCCTTGGAGCCTTCACTTCTCCAGGAGGCTG
>NW_011140113.1:0-504 GCF_000146605.3 Meleagris gallopavo
AAAAACGTAGAGTCTTCGAGATAAAACTGGAATTGCTGGAGCAAAATATCATATTTTGGGAGAAAACTCGTATTTCTGGGAGAAAATGTCATGTTTTGGGGGCAAAATATGATATTTCTGGGAGAAAACGTCATATTTCTTGTAGAAAAAATGGTATTTGTGGGAGGAAACTGCAGTTCCTGGCAGAAAATGGAATATTTTTGGGAGAAAGCGGCTATTTGCGGTATAAAATGTCGTATATTTGCGATTAAACTGGCATTTCTTGGAGAAAATATCATATTTTTGGGGAAAAATGTACTATTTCTTGGAAAAGGTGTCATGTTTAAGGGAAGAAATCTGGTATTTCTGGAGAAAATGTCATGTTTGGGGATAAAATAGGTATTTCTGGTGAAAAACGTAGAGTCTTCGGTGATAAAACTGGAATTTCTGGAGCAAAATACCATATTTTGTGAGAAAACTCGTATTTCTGGGAGAAAATGTCATGTTTTGGGGGCAAAATCTGGT
>NW_011140114.1:0-643 GCF_000146605.3 Meleagris gallopavo
CATCCCCCATTGAACTCTCCTTCCCCATTGGTCCCCGACTGGATGTGGCCCCTCCCACCCCCCATTGGCCCCGCCCACCCCCGTGGCCCCGCCCACCTCGAAGAGCTCTCCTGCCCGCAGGTGCCCGCGGCTGAAGACCACCCCGTGGTTGAAGCCCCCAACCCGGGTTGCCTTCCTCCCCTCCCCGGCCAGCGCCACGTTCTGCCCACAGCTGGTGTGGAAGCGATGCCGGGGGGCGGGCACTGGGGGGGGAGGGAAAAAAGAAGGGGGTCATAGGGGGCAAAGGAGGGTGGTCCAGGGTGGGGGTCTAGGAGGGATTTTGTGTGTCCCAATGGATCCTGGGGGGGTCTGAAGGTGTTCTGGGGGTTCTCTGGGGCTACGGAGGGTCCTAAAGGGTCCTGGGGGATCATCTGTGGGGTCCCAAAGGGGATCTGGAGGTTCCTGAGAGGGATTTGGGGGTCCCAGGGGGGTCCTAAGAGGGTCTGGGGGGGTGGGGGGGTCCTAATGGTGGTGGTGGAAGGAGGTTCCATAGGGGCCCATGGGCGGTGAGCCGGGGGGGCAAGAGATCAGGAGGGTCCAAAGAATGTGGGTGGGGTCACAAGGCGCCCTGGGGGCGATGTGCGGCATCCCAAAGGGTTGGGGG
>NW_011140115.1:0-805 GCF_000146605.3 Meleagris gallopavo
CCCTGAAATATCACGTTTTCTTCCAGAAATAGCAGATTTCTCCTTGAAATATGTCATTTTGGAACAGAAATACCAGTTCTCTCACACAAAATCAGCGTTTTCTACCAGAAATACCAGTTTTCTCCCGGAAATACGGCATTTAACTCTCAGAAATGGCAGTTTTCTCCCCAAAAATATGGTATTTTCTCCAACAAGTGACAGTTTTATCACAAAAATGCGACATTTTCCACCACAAATACCAGTTTTCTCCCAAAAACATGCCATTTTCTGCCAGGAACTGCAGTTTCCTCCCACAAATACCATTTCTCAACCAGAAACAGGACATTTTCTCCCAGAAATACCAGCTTTCTCCCAGAAATAGGACGTTTTGTACCAGAAATGCCAGTTTTCTCACCAAAAACTCAGCGTTTCCTAACAGAAATACCAGTTTTCGCCCGCAAGTAGGCCATCTTCTCTCAGAAATGGCAGTTTTCTCCCCCAACATGACGTTTTCTCCCAGGAATTGCACCTTTCTTCCTGAAATATTACATTTTCTCACCAAAAATACCAGTTGTCTCCCCAACAATATGGCAATATCTCCCAGAAATACCGGTTTTCTCACCCAAAACACAACGCTTCCTACCAGAAATACCAGGATTCTCCCCCAAAATAGGACATTTTCTGCCAGGAATTGCAGTTTTCTCCCAGAAATACCACATTTTCTCACAGAAATACCAGTTTTCCCTCCGAAAATAGGTCATTTTGTCCTAGAAAGTGGAGTTTTTCCCCCCAAAATACGCCATTTTCACCCAGAAATTGCAATATT
>NW_011140116.1:0-543 GCF_000146605.3 Meleagris gallopavo
GAAATTTTCAAATTTTCTGTCAGGAAAACTGTCATATCGGAGAGGAAATGTCCTATTTGGGGGGAGTAAACTGGTATTTCCTGCAAGAAAATTCGATATTTTTTGGACAACCCTGGGATTTGTGGGAGAAAGTGTCACACTTTGGGTGAGTAAACTGTTATTTCCGGCTCGAAATGTCATATTTTGGGGTGAGGAAACTGGTAATTCTGGCCCAAACTGTCATATTTTTCTGGAGAAAGTGGTATTTCTGGGCGAAAATGCCCGTTTTTTTGGAGAAAGCAGGTAGTCCTGGGAGAAAATGTCGTATTCTGGGGGAGAAAGCAGGCATTTCTGGGAGAAAATGTCATATGCTGTGTGAGAAAAGTGGTATTTTTGGGAGAAAATGTCATATTTTCGGGGAGAAACCTGGCATTTCTGGCAGGAAATGTCATCTTTTTCTTGAGAAAAGAGGCATTTCTGGGAGGAAATGCCATACGTGGGGGGAGAAATCTGGCATTTCTGGCAGGAAAGATCGTATTTTGGGTGAGAAAACTGGTAATTCTG
>NW_011140117.1:0-906 GCF_000146605.3 Meleagris gallopavo
ATCTGTACCTTCAGTGGCAGGAAACGATAGTGGGATGAGCCTAAAAACCCCATCTCTTGACAAGTGGCTTAGGAGTTGGTGCAAATGCAGGAGTTTTGGTTTTTTTGATCATGGGGCAATTTACTCGGCACCTGGCATGATGGCTGCAGATGGATGCAGCCTGTCTCCATGGGGAAAGAGGGTTCTAGCTGAGGAACTGGCAGGACTTATTGACAGGTGTTTAAACTAGGTATGAAGGGGGAAGGGGACAAAATGACGACCGCTGGGACTGAGGGGGCAGTTGGAGGCTCCAAACAGAACTTGATGGGTGGAGACAGTGGAGTTCAAAGGCTTGGAGAGAGGTGGAGGGATGCTGCTTCTCTTAAGTGCCTGTATACTAATGCGCGTAGCATGGGGAATAAACAGGAAGAGCTGGAGTTCTGCGTGCGGTCGCAAGGTCATGATCTCATCGCGATCACGGAGACGTGGTGGGACAGCTCGCATGACTGGAAATGTTGTCATGGAGGGCTATGTGCTTTTTAGGAAAGATCGGCTGGCTAGGCGGGGTGGGGGAGTTGCTCTTTATGTGAGAGAGCAGCTAGAATGTATTGAACTTCACTTGGGGGAGAGTGATGTAGCAGTGGAGAGCTTATGGGTGAGAATCAAGGGGCAGGCTGGTAAGGGTGACACAGTTGTGGGTGTGTACTACAGGCCCCCTGATCAGGATGAGGAGGCTGATGAGGCCTTCCAAAAGCAACTGGACGTAGCGTCACGTTCCCAGGCACTGGTGCTTATGGGGGACTTCAATTATCCAGATATTTGCTGGATGACCAACATAGCCAGGCACGCACGGTCCAGACGGTTCTTGCAGTGCGTTGAAGACAACTTTCTGATGCAGGTGGTGGAGGAACCAACGCGGGGAGGGGT
>NW_011140118.1:0-434 GCF_000146605.3 Meleagris gallopavo
AGCCTCACCTCCGTCCCTGGAAAGGTGATGGAACAGCTTGTGCTGGATACCATCTCCAGACAACTGTGAGAAAAGGAGGTTATCAGGAGTATTCAGCATGGGTTCACCAAGGGGAGGTCGTGCTCGACCAACTTGGTGGCCTTCTATGATGCTGTCACATGCTGGGGTGGATGGGGGGAAAGAGCGGTAGATGTAGTCTACCTTGATTTTAGAAAGGCGTTTGATACTGTCTCCCACGACATCCTTATAACAAAGCTGAGGAAGTGTGGGATAGACGAGTGGACAGTGAGGTGGGTGAGAACTGGCTGACTGGCAGAGCGCAGAGGGTCGTACGTTGGTGGTGCTAGTAGTCTGGCCTGGAGACCTGTAACCAGTGGTCGTCCCCCGAGGGGTCTGTAGCGTGGGTCCCGGTCTTGTTCAACATCTTCATCAAT
>NW_011140119.1:0-495 GCF_000146605.3 Meleagris gallopavo
GCAGCCCAAATAGGTTTACCCTTTCTTTGCCCGTTGTTTTGCTCCCACTGCTGTAACCACCCCCATAGAGCATTTGCCACCATCCACGAGTCAGTGTAAACATAAAGCATTGGCCACCTCTCCCGTTCAGCAACATCCAAGGCCAGTTGGACAGCCTTTACCTCTGCAAATTGGCTCGATTCTCCTTTTCCTTCAGTGGCCTCTGCAACTTGTCGTGTGGGGCTCCACACAGCGGCTTTCCATCTACGGTGTTTCCCCACAATACAACACGATCCATCTGTGAATAGGGCATATGTCTTCTCATTTTCGGGTAGTTCATTATATGGTGGGGCCTCTTTAGCACGTGATATCTCTTCTGCTGGCGGTGTTCCAAACTTTTGCCTTCAGGCCAGTCCATGATCACCTCTAGGATTCCTGGACGGTGGAGATTCCCCATCCGCGCTCGCTGCGTAATCAGCGCAATCCACTTACTCCAAGTGGCATCAGTAGCATGAT
>NW_011140120.1:0-455 GCF_000146605.3 Meleagris gallopavo
CCTTTGCTTTTGCTGTTGTTGCCACCGCTTTGATGAAGGGCGATTTGTGGCCCTTTGAAGTTCAGGGCTGAAGTGTGAGGGGGGGGGAAGAAGGTAGAAAGAAGGGAGGGGGGAAACACACACGCAGGGTGGGGGGGGGAAAAAGGGGGGAACAAGGGGGGGGGGGGCGGGTTTTGTTCCTCTTAAAGTGCAGAATTTATAGGTGGGGATTCTTTTTTCTTTTCCCCCTCTCCTCTTTGCCCAAATATGGGATCTTTAAGTGGCGTCACGTGACGGCGCCGGCCAGTCATCAATTTGCCTTGATGACCCCGAGCGATAATTGATGGGCGCCCACGAAGATCCGCGGGAGCGCGCAGAGGAGCGCGGTGGGACGGCGAGGCGGCAGCGGCACCTAGCGCCCAGCCCCGGCCCTGCTGCTATTTGAGGAGGGGGGGGGACACATTTCCTTTCCTCCC
>NW_011140121.1:0-469 GCF_000146605.3 Meleagris gallopavo
GCAGCAGTGGAAAGACTCACTTGGACGAACTGTGGCTCCAAGTAAAGCAGAGACATAGTATTCAGAGCTAGGCGAGTGCATTCTGCACGTTCGGAGATAAACGCGATTTCTCGGCCAGCTAAGGCAAAGTCTCCGGAGCGGTTCTGCGCGATTGCCGCTTTCTATGCGTGAGCGCGATGAGTGCGATTCCGATGCCGACAACTGTGAATTCAGCCTCCTGCACTCTCTGCGAGTGGGGGGTTTTTTCTCAGAAGCCTTGAAAGAATCACTCCCCACTTTCTGTCACGTTCTCCCTGTGAGCACTGCATCTGTCTCTCCTCGAACTTGCAAATGCCTTATTAGAGAGGGTTTTCCCTTCCACTTCTTTTCCTCTCTGAAAGCAGATGTGTAGCAGTGGAGAACCTCACTAGAATGAATTGTCGCTAGAAATAAACGCAGAGACATAGTATTCAGAGGTAGGCGTAGTGCA
>NW_011140122.1:0-338 GCF_000146605.3 Meleagris gallopavo
CTCCTCTCCTCTCCTCTCCTCTCCTCTCCTCTCCTCTCCTCTCCTCTCCACTCCTCTCCTCCCTTCTCCTCTCCTCTCCTCTCCTCTCCTCTCCTCTCCTCTCCGCTCCTCTCCTCTCCCTCCTCTCCTCTCCTCTTCACGCCTCTCCTCTCCTCTCCTCTCCTCTCCTCTCCTCTCCCTCCTCTCCCCTTCTCCTCCTCCGCTCCTCTCCCTTCTCTCACTCGTATCGCCTTCCTCTCCTCTCCTCTCCTCTCCTCTCCTCTCCTCTCCTCTCCTCTCCTCTCCTCTCCACTCCTGTCATTGTAACGCCTTTCTCTCCTCTCCTCTCCTCTCCTCTC
>NW_011140123.1:0-703 GCF_000146605.3 Meleagris gallopavo
CAGGAATATGACGTCTTCTGCCAGAAATAACAGCTTTCTCACAAAAAACTCAGCGTTTCCTACCAGAAATACCAGCTTTCGCCGGGAAGTAGGCCATTTTCCCTCCGAAACGGCAGTTTTCTCCCCCAAAATGACGTTTTCTCCCAGGAATTGCACCTTTCCTCCTGACATATTACATTTTCTACCAAAAATACCAGTTGTCTCCCCAACAATATGGCAATATCTCCCAGAAATACCAGCTTTCTCACCCAAAACACAACGTTTCCTACCAGAAATACCAGGATTCTCCCCCAAAATATGACATTTTGAACCAGAAATTCCAGTTTTCTCACCAAAAACTCAGCGTTGTACTACCAGAAATACCAGTTTTCGCCCGGAAGTAGGCCATTTTCCCTCCGAAACGGCAGTTTTCTCCCCCAAAATGACGTTTTCTCCCAGGAATTGCACCTTTCCTCCTGACATATTACATTTTCTACCAAAAATACCAGTTGTCTCCCCAACAATATGGCAATATCTCCCAGAAATACCAGCTTTCTCACCCAAAACACAACGTTTCTTACCAGAAATACAAGGATTCTCCCTCAATAATGTGACATTTTCTGCCAGGAATTGCAGTTTTCTCCCAGAAATACCACATTTTCTCACAGAAATACCGGTTTTCCCTCCGAAAATAGGACATCTTCTCTCAGAAACGGCAGTTCCC
>NW_011140124.1:0-462 GCF_000146605.3 Meleagris gallopavo
TTAGTCAGAAGAACCGTAGGATTGTTGCATGATGGGCAGGTGGTACAGGGAACTGGCATTGTGACGGCATGGGCATGTCACAGAAGGCAGAATGCTTTCAGATCCATGTGTCACAGAGGTACTGGTGCCATGGGCGTGCATCGGGAGGAGCCTAGAAAGAGCTGCATCCCTGTGCCAGCCTAATGCTCAGGAGAGTAGGATGGTGTGCAGAGGCTGAGGTAAGAGGGCAGGAGAGCGGGCCCGTCATGTTGGCTGTTTATCGGACAGGATGAAAGGAGTGTTTGTGATGCAACTGATTTTGCATCTCGTTCTTTGTGTTGGAGAGCCAGAGGCCGAGAGGAAATCATGACTAGAGCATGGAAGCCCGTGTCCTCTGCTGCACAGCTGGAGAGATGTTCCATTTCTGACATGGACATCCGTGCAGAGATATTTAGTCAAAAGGACAGTGGGATTGTTGCATGA
>NW_011140125.1:0-1226 GCF_000146605.3 Meleagris gallopavo
GAGGGGATGGGCTATAAATCCCCAAAAGGTGCAAGGTCCGGGCCTGTCCGTAAGATTCCTGGGGGTGGTTTGGTCAGGAAAGACCAAAGTACTGCCCAGTGCTGTCATCGATAAGGTTCAGGCGTTCCCAGTCCCTACAACATCGAAGCAGCTGCAAAAGTTTCTAGGTGTATTGGGTTATCGGCGTTCTTTTATACCTCACCTAGCGCAGCTGCTAAGACCACTGTCTAGACTCACAAAAAAGGGGCAGCTTTGGGACTGGGGGGAAACAGAACAGGACGCTTTTCAACAGGCGAAACTGGCAGTTAAACAAGCCCAGGCATTGGGTCTATTTGATCCTACCCTCCCAGCTGAGTTAGATGTTCACATCACTCAAGATGGCTTTGGTTGTGGCCTGTGGCAACAACGCCCGAGTTCTGTTTGGACCCCCATTGGTTTCTGGTCTCGGGTTTGGCACGGAGCAGAAGAGAGATACAGTATGATTGAAAAGCAGTTATTGGCTGCCGTTTCAGCACTGCAGGCAGTAGAGCCAATAACTCAAACGGCTGAAGTTATAGTCAAGACCACTCTGCCGATTCAGGGGTGGGTAAAAGATCTGACCCACCTTCTGAAGACGGGGTGGCCCAAGCACAAACAGTGGCACGATGGGTCGCCTATCTCAGCCAAAGGAGCAGTCTGTCTTCATCCCCTTTGAAAGAAGAACTTCAGAAGATCCTAGGCCCACTAACATATCACAGTGACGCACCGAAAGGAATACTGGTCGCTCCAGCGCAGAAGAGTCCGCTCAGGAGGGAAAATACCCTATCCCTGAAGATGCTTGGTACACAGATGGATCCAGCAGGGGCAATCCGAGCAAGTGGAGAGCAATAGCATACCATCCTTCTACTGAGACCATCTGGTTTGATGAGGGGGATGGTCAGAGCAGCCAACGGGCAGAACTGCGAGCCGTGTGGATGGTTATAAGTAAGGAAGCCGGTGATGGTATCCTGAACATCTGTACGGATAGTTGGGCTGTGTACCGAGGGCTCACTTTGTGGATTGCACAGTGGGCCACCCAAGAATGGACTGTCCGTGCCCGGCCGATCTGGGGCAAGGACATGTGGTTAGACATATGGAATACAGTCAAACACAGGACTGTACGTGTCTACCATGTTTCTGGTCATCGGCCCCTACAGTCACCGGGAAATGATGAAGCCGACACGCTGGCCCGAGTTCGATGGATTGAG
>NW_011140126.1:0-530 GCF_000146605.3 Meleagris gallopavo
GAAAATGTTGTATTTTTGTGATAAAACTGTCACTTGTTGGTAGAAAATCCATATTTTGGGGAAAACTGCCATTTCTGAGAGTTAAATGCCCGTATTTCCGGGAGAAAAACTGGTATTTCTGGTAGAAAAACGCTGAATTTTTGCGAGAGAACTGGTATTTCTGTTCCAAAATGTCATATTTCATGGAGAAATCTGCTATTTCTGGAAGAAAACGTGCTATTTCTGGGGAGAATACTGCAATTTCTGGGTGAAAATGGCGTATTTTGGGGGTGGAATCTGCCGTTACTGAGAGAAGATGTCCTATTTTCGGAGGGAAAACCGGTATTTCTGTGAGAAAATGTGATATTTCTGGGAGAAAACTGCAATTCCTGGCAGAAAATGTCACGTTCTTGGGGGAGAATCCTGGTATTTCTGGTAGGAAACGTTGTGTTTTGGGTGAGAAAACTGGTATTTCTGGGACAAAATGTAATATTTCAGGGAGAAAGCTGGTATTTCTGGGTGAAAATGTGATATTTCTGGGTAGAATATTG
>NW_011140127.1:0-803 GCF_000146605.3 Meleagris gallopavo
TTCCTTGCTGTTTCCACCGAGACCAACACATCTCTCCGTGCAGTTGTTACGGCACTTGGGAGCACCGCAGCTCTGCTGCCACCTGTTGGACACAATACAGTCATGAAGGCACTGCCCTGCATCCGGGCCTCTTGCACAAACCTGTGCTCCTTGCTCGGAGCACATGGCTGCACTCTGTGCACCATGTTGCTTACCACCAGAGAAGGCTCAGGTACCCAACACCATTTTGGCTTCCATCTTGTCTGAGAACTGCTCATTATGCACAGCCCTCTTCTTTGCTTTGGTGAGGTGGGGACTGCCATTGCTTCCTCAGTCCCACAGACCCCTTCCCATCCCACACTGCCATGGGAGATCAGGTTCTGGACCACCTGAGGACCCAAACATCCAGGAGTCCTTGGGTCCTGACGAGATGAGTGCCAAAGTTCCGAGGGAATTCACCGCTGCAGTCACCGAGCCACTCTCCATGGTATTTCACAAGTCGAGGCAGTCAGGTCAAGTCCCTGGTGAGGAGAAAAAAGGTGACAGCACACCTCTTAGGAAGGATAGAAAGTGTGACGCGGGGAACTACCAGCATGGCAGTCTCACCTCTGTGCTGGTCACGGATCATGGAGCAGATCATCCTGGAAGTGACTCTCAAGCACACATTCCAGTGCGTCACCACCCTGTGCGTGAAAAGCTGCCTCCTAATAACCAACCTAAACCTCCCCTGTCTCACTTGAAAACCATTTCCCCTTGTCCTATCGCTATCCACCCTCCTCAACAGCCGTTGCCCCCTCCTGCTTATTCGCTCCCTTTGAGTCTTG
>NW_011140128.1:0-315 GCF_000146605.3 Meleagris gallopavo
ACCACACAGAATCGCCTCACCACACAGAATCGCCTCACCACCACAGAATCGCCTCACCACCACACAGAATCACCTCACCACCACACAGAATCGCCTCACCACCACAGAATCGCCTCACCACCACACAATCGCCTCACCACCATACAGTATGGCCTCACCACCATACAGAATGGCTTCACCAACACAGAATCGCCTCACCACACAGAATCGCCTCACCACCACAGAATCGCCTCACCACCACAGAATCGCCTCACCACCACACGGAATCGCCTCACCACCACACAGAATCGCCTCACCAACACACAATATCGCCTC
>NW_011140129.1:0-642 GCF_000146605.3 Meleagris gallopavo
TGTAGCTGATAGCTTGACTAGAGAAACCGACTTACCTGACAGAGCTCACGGCAGCTCTCAATAGTACCTTCTCACCTGATTTGTTTACTTTGTGCGTTCAGTTACACAAGGAGAGAAAAACAAGACTGTACATATTGAACAATAATCTCAGCTTACTGATTTTGCAGGCTTCCTGCCCAGTGTATAATTAAGGCAGGCTGAAGGCCGTGCTTCTCCAGCGCTCGCAGGGCTGCAGGGACGAGGCTTCTCCATGGTCAGAGACACCTTCTGACATCCTCTGCTGACCAACAGAGTCCTCTGAAGAATGAAGACCCTGATAGTCACTGACATCCTCCAGTGATCAATAAAGACCTCAGCAAAGCCACGCTCTGTGTGTGTGTCCTTGTCCCCATGCTCAGCAGGAACCCTGACGTCTGTCCCTGCCTGGCAGAGGCCGCCCCTAAGTGCTGGGAGGGGTCCCCAGCTCCATGCCCTGCACCCCACGTCCTGCACCCATGGATCTCTCCATCTCCTCTGTGCTGCCTCCTCCAAAAATCCTGAAGGACAGAGCTCCCCATGCTGCCAAGCAGCCCCAGTACCCTCCCTCTGCTCTCCCCCAATTCCTCCCTCCAGTTCCTGCCAAACCCTTCACCCTCTGTTCCA
>NW_011140129.1:2617-3489 GCF_000146605.3 Meleagris gallopavo
ACGCGAGGAAAGGGCTTCGCAGGGACTAAGGATGGGGGGAGAGGGAGGAGTTAGAGACAGCTTGTAGGAGCAAGAATGACAGAAAAATAAGGGATGGCAGACTCCGGGTGTGGGATAATGAGGGGCCGAAGGCCGCAAACAGAAGGGTTTGAGAACAGCCCGAGGACGCCTGGCAGCGAGGCGATTCGATGTCCGCAGGGCGAGCTGAAACGGGGCTGGGGGGGCTGCCCCTCCCGCAGGGTCAGAAGTGAACAGGGAGAAAGACTGCGAGCCTCCGCGGGGAAGATGAGGATTCTGCATCCCACGGCCACCAGGAGGAGACCCTCACCGCTCACCGCTCACTGCGCACTGTGCACGAGCGGTAGATGCAGTCTACCTTGATTTTTGAAAGGCCTTTGATACTGTCTGCCACGACATCCTTATAACACAGCTGAGGAAGTGTGGGATAGACGAGTGGACAGTGAGGGGGGTTGAGAACTGGCTGAGTGGCAGAGCGCAGAGGGTCGTCGTTGGTGGTGCAGAGTCTGGCTGGAGACCTGTGACCAGTGGTGTCCCCCAGGGGTCTGTGCTGGGTCCGGTCTTGTTCAACGTCTTCATCAGTGACCTTGATGAGGGGACAGTGGCCACCCTCAGCAAGTTTGCTGATGATACGAAGTTGGGAGGATTGGCTGACACGCCTGAAGGCTGCGCTGCCGTTCAGCGAGACCTGGACAGGCTGGAGAGCTGAGCAGTAAGAAACTGGATGAGGTTCAACAAAAGCAAGCGTAGGGTCTTACACCTAGGGAGGAATAATTGCATGCACCAATACAGGCTGGGGGATGAGCTGCTGGAGAGGAGCGCTGCAGAGAGGGACCTGGGCGTCCTGGTGGACG
>NW_011140130.1:0-697 GCF_000146605.3 Meleagris gallopavo
TTCTGCAAAACACTTCAACCGTTCACACAGGCGCTTGGCCGGTCAGAGCCGTGAGATGTTCTTTCCTCTTCTAAAGGTGTCCTTGGTTCTCATGCCGCTTACCTTGTTCCACAGCTGCTGCTCTGAACAGTTTTTTTTCTTATGTTCCCACATCCCACCTCCAGCAATCTCCCCCAAGGTGCAAGTAGGCCACACCACCTGGGTCCTACCTGCACCTTCCACGGCCATTTTATTCTATGGGTGCCTGGATCTAAATTCTCAGGGGCAGGGAGCAGAAGATGATTTTCATTACCAATCTGGGGTCTTACCTGATGATCAGTGCCCGTAATTTGGATCCTAAGCGGGGTGGCCCATGTTGCCTGCAACATTCTCAGGGCACTGGGTCTGCCATCCCAGGGTCTTTCATTCAGGTCCCTCAAGGTTTCATACAGTCATTTTGTCCACCTCTGCAGGGACTGGGAGTCTGTCTTCAAGGCAGCCTTAAGATACCGTTATAACGTTCGATGAGGCCTGCCCCTGTCGGATTATACGGCAGGTGGGATCGCCATTCGATGTTATTTTTTTCTGCCCAGGGCAATGTGGTGTGCACGTGTCGGCTGCTAGAGATGACCAAAACAGATTAACCTCAAGTTTCTTATTCCTGCAGTGATCAGTCAAAGTCATTCACACCAGTCATTAGCCACGCCAGCTGTGTTCT
>NW_011140131.1:0-308 GCF_000146605.3 Meleagris gallopavo
CCCGTGTGATGTCACACCCACTCATGTGACGTCATAACTCAAAAAAGTGACGTCACACACCCCATGTGACGTCACACACCCATTGTGACATCACAAAACCCAAATGACGTCACAACCCCCAAGAGATGCAATACCCCCAAAGTGACGTCACACACTTCTAAAAATGACGTCACACACCCCATGTGACGTCACACAACCACATGTGATGTCATACCCCCAAAATGACGTCACACCCCCCATGTGACGTCACAACCGCAAAGTGACGTCACACGCCCAAAATGATGTCACACACCCCTAAAATGATGTCA
>NW_011140132.1:0-508 GCF_000146605.3 Meleagris gallopavo
TCCAAGGACCAATACTCCCCCACACTCTCAAGTGAAGGAAGCAGCTTCCAGGTCCAAATACCTACCAGCCCTTAAGTACGCTCAGGGTTCCCTGCTAAAAAAGAGAGAGACCAGCTCCACAATGGAGGAGAAAAGAAAGAAAAAAAATCACTCACTCCATCACCAAAGAACAAGGCATACTCCAAAGGAAGCACTCCCCAGGTTCACATGCTGCCCCTACTCTTCCCAGCCCTTCAATGGGATCAGGGAGGGGTGGAGCCTGGCTCTGCCCCACTCCACAGCCAAACTGCCCCCAGCTGTGCTCGCAGGGCTGCACCCGCCCAAGTGCAGGTTCCACAAAAACAGGAGGGCAAGGGAATGCCCAGGCAAAGGCAAGGGCCAAGAGAACATGGAAGGAAATGCCAAGGATGACGGCCCAGACAATACGGCAGGGAACGCCAAAACTGAATGCCGACATGAATGTGGCAACACAAAACCAAGGGGGCATTAGGCCAAGAGAATGGGGCGA
>NW_011140133.1:0-418 GCF_000146605.3 Meleagris gallopavo
GAGCAAATAATCCAGATCCTTCTGCGTGCTGGTTTCGCTATTAAGCGAAGCAAAGTGAAAGGGCCTGCCCAGGAAATTCAGTTCCTAGGTATAAAGTGGCAAGATGGCCGTCGTCACATCCCAACAGATGTGATCGACAAAATCAGCGCCATGTCTCCACCCACTAATAAGCAAGAGACACAATCGTTCCTGGGCGTAGTGGGTTTTTGGAGAATGCATGTTCCAAACTACAGCCTCATTGTAAGCCCCCTTTATCAGGTGACACGGAAGAAGAATGATTTTATGTGGGGCCCTGAGCAGCAGCAGGCTTTTGAGCAGATTAAACAAGAGATAGCCCGTGCCGTGGCCCTGGGGCCAGTCCGGATGGAACAGGATGCGAAGAACATCCTCTACACTGCTGCTGGAGAGAAAGGTCCCA
>NW_011140134.1:0-408 GCF_000146605.3 Meleagris gallopavo
ATACTCTGAACAGGAAAGGAATGCTTGCAGAAAGGAACAAGATCACGCAAAGAAAGGAGCTGGAAAGACAAAGAATACACAAATAGGAAACAAAGACAATGCAAAGCAAACAAAAAAGCCTCACTACAGAAAAAAATAAAAATAAAAAAGAAGAATAAAACAAAACAAGGAATGAAAACGAAGCAAAGCAAAGCGAGGATGAGAAATACAAGAGGAAAGCCAATGAATTCAATACACTAGCATGGCAAAGCAAAGAATCCTAGCAAAGTAAAGAGAGAACAAAGCTCACCAGTGCTTAACAATGGAAAGAAAGAACCAAAATTTAACAGCAATGCAAGGCCCCGATACCAACAATAACCAAAGAGCAAACCAAAGACAGGAAAAACCAGCAAAAGAAAAGAAAGAGTA
>NW_011140135.1:0-486 GCF_000146605.3 Meleagris gallopavo
GCACCATGAAGCGCAATTCAGAGCTCTGGGGGAACCCTATTGTGCCGGGCTCTGGAATGGGTAAACGCTGGCGGCTGTGCATCGCCCTTACCTGCTGGGCAGACAATGACCAGTCAGCAAAGTGAGGTTCCGGGGCATGCCGGGAAATGCACATTCCACTTCCTTGCTGTTTCCACCGAGACCAACACATCTCTCCGTGCAGTTGTTACGGCACTTGGGAGCACCGCAGCTCTGCTGCCACCTGTTGGACACAATACAGTCATGAAGGCACTGCCCTGCATCCGGGCCTCTTGCACAAACCTGTGCTCCTTGCTCGGAGCACATGGCTGCACTCTGTGCACCATGTTTGCTTTACCACCAGAGAAGGCTCAGGTACCCAACAACATTTTGGCTTCCATCTTGTCTGATAACTGCTCATTATGCACAGCCCTCATCTTTGCTTCGGTTTGGTGTGGTGGGGACTGCCATTGCTTCCTCAGTCCCACA
>NW_011140136.1:0-319 GCF_000146605.3 Meleagris gallopavo
TGACGTCACTGGGGGGTTGTGACATCACATGGGGTGTGTGATTTCACATGGGGTGTTTGACGTCATTTGGGATGTGTGACATCATTTTAGGGGTGTGTGACATCATTTTGGGCGTGTGACGTCACTTGGGGGTTGTGACGTCACATGGGGTGTGTGACGTCATTTTGGGGGTATGACATCACATGTGGTTGTGTGACGTCACATGGGGTGTGTGACGTCCTTTTACGGGTGTGTGACGTCACTTTTGGGGTAATTGCATCTCTTGGGGGTTGTGACGTCATTTGGGTTTTGTGATGTCAGAATGGGTGTGTGACGTCAC
>NW_011140137.1:0-449 GCF_000146605.3 Meleagris gallopavo
CCCCGCGTCACACTTTCTATCCTTCCTGAGAGGTGTGCTGTCACCTTTTTCTCCTCAGCAGGGACTTGACCTGACTGCCTCGACTTCTGAAATAGCATGGAGAGTGGCTCGGGTGACTGCAGCGGTGAATTCCCCTCGGAACTCTGGGACTCATCTCGTCAGGACCCAAAGACTCCTGGCTGTTTGGGTCCTCAGGTGGTCCAGAACCTGATCTGCCATGGCAGTGTGGGATGGGAAGGGGTGTGTGGGACTGAGGAAGCAATGGCAGTCCCCACCCCACCAAAGCAAAGCAAAGATGAGGGCTGTGCATAATGAGCAGTTCTCAGACAAGATGGAAGCCAAAATGGTGTTGGGTACCTGAGCCTTCTCTGGTGGTAAGCAACATGGTGCACAGAGTGCAGCCATGTGCTCCGAGCAAGGAGCACAGGTTTGTGCAAGAGGCCCGGATG
>NW_011140138.1:0-397 GCF_000146605.3 Meleagris gallopavo
ACTGTTTTCACTATTACATTCTCTTGTCCTCCTATTTTTGTGTTCCCTTTGCCCCATTCTCTTGGCCTAATGACCCCTTTGGCTTTTGTGTTGCCACATTTCATGTCGGCATTCAGTTTTGGCGTTCCCTGCCGTATTGTCTGGGCTGTCATCCTTGGCATTTCCTTCCATGTTCTCTTGGCCCTTGCCTTTGCCTGGGCATTCCCTTGCCCTCCTGTTTTGTGGAACCCGCACTTGGGCGGGTGCAGCCCTGCGAGCACAGCTGGGGGCAGTTTGGCTGTGGAGTGGGGCAGAGCCAGGCTCCACCCCTCCCTGATCCCATGTAAGGGCTGGGAAGAGTAGGGGCAGCATCTGAACCCGGGGAGTGCTTCCTTTGGAGTATGCCTTGTTCTTTGGT
>NW_011140139.1:0-420 GCF_000146605.3 Meleagris gallopavo
CAGAGAGACCTCAACAGGCTGAGCAGAGGCCACAAATCCAAGTGCAGGGTCAGAGCTGGGATGAGGGAACACCCACCACCAAACATGCAGGGGGTGAAAGGACTGAGCGTAGTCCCTGCTCCATAAGGCCTGGGAGTACTGGTGGGTGGGAGCTGGACACAAGCCAGCATGGGCCCTTCCTGCCCAGAAAGCCAACCGTATCCTGGGCTGCATCCAAAGATGCGCAGTCAGCGGGCCAAGGGAGGAGATCCCCATCCCTCTGCTCTGCGCTGGTCAGGCCTCACCTGCAGTGCTGCGTCCAGATGTGGAGTCCTCAGTGCAGGGAGACATGGAGCTGTGCGAGTGCATCCAGAGTACAGCCACAAACACGACCCGAAGGATGGAACCCCTCGCCTGTAAGCAAGGAGAGCTGGGCTGTTC
>NW_011140140.1:0-473 GCF_000146605.3 Meleagris gallopavo
AAAAAGAGAAGGAGCAATCAAGAAAGTAAGGGAAAGCAAAGCAAAGAAAGAAAACTAAAAAACAATGCAAAGCAATGCAGAGCAAATTTGGAATGAAAAACAAAAGAAGAAAACAAAGCAATGGAAAAAAAAAAAGGAAAACAAAGAAAAAAATAATAGAAGTGAAAGAAAGCACAGAAAAATCTTTTGAAAAGAAGAAAATGAAAAGGATTACTCTTAGAAAAGAGAAAATAATGGGAAGAAAGAAATGCAAAGAAAAAATGACAAAATGAAGAAAACAATGGAAAACAAAGAGAAAAATGCAGTAAGGAAAAAGAATGGGGAAGAAAAAGCAAAGAAAACCAACGACATCCAAATCAACATAAAAGAAATTTTTTAATTTAATAAAAATATATTAGAAAAAAAAAAAGCAAAGCAACAACATCCAAAGCAAAACAATACAAAAGAAACAAACAAAAAAGCAAACAAAAATA
>NW_011140141.1:0-315 GCF_000146605.3 Meleagris gallopavo
AACAACCACATGTGATGTCATACCCCCAAAATGACGTCACACACCCCATGTGACGTCCCAACCCCCAAGTGATGTCACACGCCCAAATTGACGTCACACACCCCTAAAATGATGTCACACAGCCCAAATGACGTCACACACCCCATGTGACATCACACATCCTATGTGATGTCACAACCCCCAAGTGACGTCACACGCCCAAAATCACGTCACACACCCCAAATGACGTCACAACCCCCATATGACGCAATACCCCCAAAATTACGTCACACACCCCATGTGACGTCACACAACCACATGTGATGTCAGACCCCA
>NW_011140142.1:0-376 GCF_000146605.3 Meleagris gallopavo
AAAAATCCCTAAAATCTCCCGTGTTCTTAGCCCAAAGCTTTTCCACTGCTTGGCTGACTCCTGACCCCACTGCAGGTGCTGGCACACCACCTGACTGCAGTGGCTTTGTCTACGCGGCCATGCTGGCAGAGTGAGACTCAAATGGCCATGGAAACCAATTCCAGACCAGCCATCCGGTGAGCAGGGCTGTGCAGGGGAGGGCAGCATGAGGAAGCGAAGCAGGAGGCTGCTTCTCAGGTGTTTCCCATCTGCCTTGCAGATGGACTGCCTAACACAAATGGTAACAGATGATCCTGAGGCCCTGAGGGCAATAGGAACAACTGGTGTTCCTTTCGTCAATAAAAAAGATAAGTCAGTCCCAAAATGGAGCCTGTCT
>NW_011140143.1:0-686 GCF_000146605.3 Meleagris gallopavo
TGTGTGATGTCACGTGGGGTGTGTGACGTCATTTGGGGGGTGTGACATCATTTTAGGGGTGTGTGACGTCATTTGGGTTGTGTGATGTCGCTTGGGTGTTGTGACGTCACATGGGGTGTGTGACGTCATTTTGGGGGTATGACATCACATGTGGTTGTGTGACGTCACATGGGGTGTGTGACGTCATTTTAGGGGTGTGTGACGTCTCTTTGGGGGTATTGCATCACTTGGGGGTTTGTGACGTCATTAGGGTTTTGTGATGTCACAATGGGTGTGTGACGTCACATGGGGTGTGTGACGTCACTTTTTTGAGTTATGACGTCAGATGAGTGGGTGTGACATCACATGGGGTGTGTGTCGTCACATGGGGGTTGTGACGTCATTATGGGGGTGTGACATCACATGTGGTGGTGTGACGTCACATGGCGTCTGTGTCGTTATTTTGGGCATGTGAAGTCACTTGAGGGTTGTGACGTCACATGGGGTGTGTGGCGTCACTTTTTTGGGTTATGACGTCAAATGGGTGGGTGTGAAATCACATGTGGTTGTGTGACGTCACATGGGGTGTGTGACGTCATTTTAGGGGTGTGTGACGTCACTTTGGGGGTATTGCATCACTTGGGGGTTGTGACGTCATTTGGGGTTTGTGATGTCACATAGGGTGTGGGACGTCATTTGGGGCGTGT
>NW_011140143.1:697-847 GCF_000146605.3 Meleagris gallopavo
GGGGTGTGTGACGTCATTTTAGGGGTGTGTGATGTCATTTTGGGCGTGTGACATCACTTGGGGGTTGTGACGTCAGATGGGCTGTGTGTGACATCATTTTTGGTGTGTGACGTCACATGGGGTGTGTGACGTCACTTTTTTGGGTTATGA
>NW_011140143.1:21876-23028 GCF_000146605.3 Meleagris gallopavo
AGAACAGGCAGAAAGCCTAACTAGAAAGACAGCGCACCAAAGCCCGATGCCTGTTGTGTGTCTGTACCTCTCTTGGGTGCCACGTCACACTCGGTGCTCCTCCTCTGCCTTTCCGCATGGCTGCGCTTCAGAGGAAGGCTGCTGGCATCAGCTTCTGACAGAAAGAAAACAAGAAAGACATGAAGAGCATCTCCTTGGAGGAAGACTTCAGCACAGTCAGCCACAAACTTCTGGGCCTCAAGTGTAGTTTCTCCAATTGGCCTTTCCGCTGCTACAGCGGTGTGCCACTTCTGCAGTCAGCACAGACCTGCAGCGCCCTTTCCTCTCTCCTCCATCACACACAGCCCTTCGTGCAGCCCTGTTTAGAGGCGGTACCCACACCACAGCTCACAAGAGCTTCTTACCTGCGGAGGCTTTCCGTTTCCCCCCATGCCCAGCCCCATTCCACGGACGCGCAGGCTCCGTCCCTGCAACAACAGATCGTGCGTTGATTTCACAGACATCAGGAGCAGCACTGTCCTGTTAGCCCCACTAGTCCCAACGCCCCAAAACCAAAAGACACTGTTCTACAGCCAAAACAGAAACTGATGTTTCAACTGCAGTGCGCTCACACAAAGCATTACTGCTCTCATTCCTGCTCAGATGGCAGCAGAGGAACCCCGGTCCTGCCTGACAGCTCTGCGTTCTGCAGAGCACAGCTGCACCAGCAAACAAAAGGTGCAAAAGTTGAGGAAGGTATTTTTTGGCCCCAAAGGGAATTCACTCAGCTTCAAGCACCATCGCTGATACACAGACGTCTGTCTCACTACTGCCATCCACCGCCACTGTTGGCATCTCTAACGCTTCCTCAGTGGTCACTTGACATCCCTGCAGCACTGCCCCCGCCCAGAAGTAAAACTCAACATTCATTCCTCATCCTTCGTGACAGAGGACTGAAGCAGCTCACTTTTGTGTGGCAGGAAGGACGGTCCGTCCCCATCGCGTCCCTCTGTGCGCTGCGAGGCGCTGTTGGATCTCTGGCAGCCTGCTGGATGCTGCTCCCAAACGCGGGGAACCGCGCCGCGCTGCTTCTGAGGAGAGAAAGGAAGAAACGCTGGTGGGCACGGGCAGCCACGGTTTGCACGGAGCTTCCAGGTCGTGCCAGAGATGGGA
>NW_011140143.1:24399-24910 GCF_000146605.3 Meleagris gallopavo
CAGCCATGCCGAGGGGCACCGCTGGAGCTGGGCGCTCCTCCCCAGCCCAGCTTTTCTGCTGAGACACCTCCCGGCAGCCACCCAGCGCCAAACCCAGCTCACCTGGTCACTGCTCAGCCTGAGCTGTGCCCAGCTCACGCACACGCCGCAGCGGTGCTTCCAGTGGGCTCTCACAGGGTGATCTCTCTCAAGAAAAGCACAGAGCTCAGTCTCCGTGTGCAGCACGCTCACCAGAGCACCAGCTCTGCTCCCCAGCTGTGGCACAAATGCTCCCAGCCCGGCAACCACTGTGACCTCAGCGAGTGCCCACATCGCTTCTGTGCCTGCATCATAGGCATAGGGAACGGTCACCTCCCAGATCCAAATTTTAGGAAACCAACACAGGGTCACCCAATGGGGTTAATTGAATGGGAGTTAACTGAAGTAAAGCAACTGAGAAGTGAAGATGACTCTTTGCAGCCCAGTAAAATCGCAATATGGCCTCGTAGTGGTCAGTGGAGTCCCAGAGGAA
>NW_011140144.1:0-506 GCF_000146605.3 Meleagris gallopavo
ATGGCTGTAATTAACGTGCTAATTGCATCCATGCGGTGGGTGTTTTATAAGGGCATTGTGTGCATCCTTGTTGTGTTTTAAATTATGTTCTGCGTCTCTTCTGATTTCATTTTGCAGCCTGATGGAGTTGAAGGATTGCCTGGGCTCCTCCAATCAGTGGTGTGAGATCTGTACAGCAGGTAATGAACATCACGCACCCCATGTTGGTGCGCTGCTTGTATGCAGGTAGGTTTGCGATGCGATCCGACTGCCCCATGCTGACCATCCACAGCTAGATCAAGTTGCTCAGAGTCTGAGCCAGGCTCACCTTGAAAGGGCCAGCACATCCACCATGTCTCTGGCAACCTGTGCCACTGCCTCAGCACCCTCACTGTACAAGACATTGTCCTTAGATTTCACCTCCATTTTCCCTGTTCTTTCCTTTAGGTATTGAAAGGCTGTTACCAGGTTCCCTTGGAGCCTTCACTTCTCCAGGAGGCTGAACAGCCCAGCCTCTCCTTGCTTAC
>NW_011140145.1:0-627 GCF_000146605.3 Meleagris gallopavo
GAGAGAGGTCCAGAGGGTGGCTCCAAGATCCACAAGAAGCACCCCTAAGTCCAGGGAGGGCCCTCAGTAAGACCACGATCACCGACGCCTATGAGGGCCACAATAAGTCCCGAAAGAGTAAGAGGTGAGCAAGATATCGTTACCATTGTTGATCGATCTCTGAAAATGAATGAAATTCAAAGTCTGAGAAAGACTTTTCACGTCACCCAAATGAGCCTATTGCCACTTGGTTACTTTGATGTTGGGTCAATGGGGCCAACAGTGTGTGGCTGGATAGTAGAGAAGCTCGCCAACTGGGTGGCATTGCTAGGGACTCAGCCATTGACAGAGGTATTAGTACATGCCAGAACCAGGCCTTTACCCTCTGGAAGCGGATGTTGTTAGCTGTAAAAGAAACATACCCCTTCAAGGACGATCTGATGCCTGAGAAAAAGAAATGGGCTGATATGGAAGAAGGCATCTGTTATTTAAGAGAATATGCTGTGGTGGAAATGCTACATAGCCCCGATTTCATTCCTGACGAGCCAGACCAAGAGCATGATCCCGAGAGAGTCAGGTGTACACCAAACATGTGGCGTACATTCACAAAGACTGCACCAGAAAGGTACGCCAGCAAGATCGGAAGAT
>NW_011140145.1:7819-16535 GCF_000146605.3 Meleagris gallopavo
CTGGGCAGCCTGGTCTAGTATTAAATGGGGAGGTTGGTGTCCCTGCCTGTGGCATGGGGATTGGAGATTCATGATCCTTGAGGTCCCTTCCAAACCGGGCCATTCTGTGATTCTGTGATCCAGTACTGAGTTTAAATCTAGTAGTAGTCCACTTAGAGCCAAGGAAATAGCATTCATTTGCTCAGCTAGCCAGCATCCAAGTTTATTAAGCTGATGCAACATCTGGGGCTAAAACAGATGCTGCTGTTATTCTCCCAGGGTTCCAAAATTCTATGTTATCCTTACACTCTGATTGAAAAGCATGTATAGTTTGCTTAAGGCACTTCCAGTGCTGAGTGATCATGGAGATATTAGGTAATTAGTAAAGTTAGTCTTTCCAAACTGCGTGGACCTGCTCTGATGTGAGAAGGGACAGCAGGCCATGCTCTTTCCCCACAAATGAGAAAAACTCCTGCTGGCAAGCTAAAAGGACGATTATTATATCTTGAGAAGTTAGGTGAAGTATAATTACACCAAGCAGAGTGATTTCTATAAGCAGCTAAACTAGAATTAACACACTGAACTAACAATTGATTCTTTCTACTATAGTTAAAATACAAACAATAATCTATTTTAAACTAACTCAACAATTCAAGTTCTTGTCATTCAAGATTGCTCTGTTGCAGATGGGATACCCATCCATTCCATCTGTCAACTACTGCACTCATGTTAAATTCTACCCCAAGAACAAAGCTCGGGATGGGCCATTTGTCTAGGCGTTGTCCCACCAAGCATGTCAAGAACGGGTTCCCTGTTGATGCAGTTGACAAAGTGTGTCTTGTCCCACCATGTTGGCGAGGGTGACCAATATATTCTGTTTTGACTGAGCTGGAATCCAAACTGCTGATGAGAATGCGATGATCATGTTACAGCAGATGACGAAAGGGATGGCCGTACCAATCGTGCTGGCACCCATCTTGGACCTGTTCCTGTTGAAACACAAGCATAACCTTGATCCCAAGTTATCAACAAATAGGGTCCTTCCCATTGTTTAGTGCTCAGATTTTTTACCATAACCTGTGTTCTTTCCTTGACAGGAGTTAAGGTATTACAGCCAAAACGCCTCTAAATTGGAGGGCCTTCTGTTGTCCAGAGATATAGAAAATTGAGAACATAGCATGCTTTAGCTACTCTTTCCTGAGGGATCATACCTGCGCTCCCCCTTTTTGTTTTTGAAGCATGGCATTTAAGGTACCATGGTCTCATTTGATAATAGCTTGATCCATGAGAGAGTGGGGTATGCCTGTCAGGTGTTGAATACAACACTGACGAAAGAAGGAGTGAGTAGAATGTGCCTAATATCCTGGCCCATTGACTGTTTTAACTGTTAGAGAGACCCAAGAGCTGCAAAGGCCTGTAACAAGTGCTTAAAAACATCTTTTGCCTTTTATCCTGTATGCACAGATGCAAAAACAGAGGTAGAGAAAGTATCAATAAAAAAGTGAACATAACGGAGCTTCCCAAATTCTGAGCACAAACCCAGAAGAAGCCCTTGATCGCTGAGGTTAGCTGCTTCAGAGCTGTCCCAGTCAGGACCATTTCAACTGATGGAAACATACAGGGGGATTTTGGTCGGTTCCCTCATGCAGGGAACTGCGACATAACAGAGAAGCCCGGCAGCCTGGCAGCTCCCACAAGAGTGGCTGATGTGAAGTGGGCATGCCCAGGGCAGTGGCAGGAGAGTTGAGTGGACACAAACCCAGAAGAAGCCCTTGATCGCCAAGTTTAGGTGCTTCGGAACCATCCCAGTCAGGAACGTAGCGACTTATCACAACATACAGGGGGGTTACGGTCAGTTCCCTCATGCAGGGAACTGTGAGATAAAAGAGTAGCCTGTCATCCCGGAAGCTCTCGCGACAGTGGCTGACGTGAAGTGGCCGTGGCCAGGGCAGAGGCGGGAGATTTAAGCAGGCACAAACCCGGAAGAAGCCCTTGTTGGCCGAGGTAAGCTGCTTCGGAGCTGTCCCAGCCAGAACTATACCGACTGATTGCGACGTCCAGGGGGGGTTCAGTGCGTTCCCTCATGCAGGGAACCACGTGATATCAGAGCAGCCTGGCAGGTCTCGCGAGAGCGGCTGACGTGAAGTGGGAGTGCTCAGGGCAACGGCGGGAGATTTAAGCAGGCACAAACCCTGAAGAAGTCCTTGATTGCTGAAATTAGTTGCTTCAGAGCTGTCCCAGCCAGGAACGTAGCAATGGACTGCGATGCACAAGGGAGTTTCAGTCGATTCCCCCATGCAGGAAAGCGCGAGATAATAGGGCAGCACAGCAGCCTGGCAGCTCTCCTGACAGTTCCTGATGCGAAGTTGGAGTGGACAGGGCAGAGGCGGGGGAGTTAAGCTGTCAGAAATGCGGAAGAAGCCCTTGATCACCGAGGTTAGCTGCTTCAGAGCTGTCCCAGCCAGAACCAAAGCGACTGATCACAACGTACAGGGTGATTTTGTTTGGTTCCCTCATCCAGGCAACCGTGAGATAACAGAGCAGCCTAGCAGCCCGGCAGCTCTTGCGACAGCAGCGGACACAATAAGGGCCTGGCCAGGACAACGGTGGGAGATTTAAGCAGACAGAAACCCGGAAGAAGTCCTTGATTGCTGAAATTAGCTGCTTCGGAACTGTCCCAACCAGGAACGTAGCGACTGATCACGACGTACAGGGGGGCTTCGGTCGGTTCCCTCATGCGTGGAACCGTGAGATTGCAGAGCAGCCTGGCAGCCTGGCAGCTCTCCTGAGAGCAGCTGACGTAAAGTGGGCGTGGTCAGGCCAACGGCAGGACACTTAAGATGGCACAAACCCAGAAGAAGCACATGTTGGCTGAGGTAAGCTGCTTCAGAGCCGTACAAGACAGGACCGTAGCGACAGGCAGCGACGTACGGGGGGGGTTTTGGTCGGTACCCCCATGAAGGGAACCGCTAATAAACAGAGCAGCCCGGCACCCTGGCAGCTCTCCTGAGAGCGGCTGATATGAAGTGAGCGTGTCCAGGGCAACAGCGGGAGATTTAAGAGGGCAGAAACCCAGAAGAAGCCCTTGATCGCCGAGGTTAGCTGCTTCGCAGCTGTCCCAGGCCAGGAGTGCAGCAACTGATCGCAATGTACAGGGGTGTTTCAGTTCCCTCAAGCAGGGAAACGCTAGATGACAGAGCAGCCCGGCAGTCTGGCAGCTCTCGCGAGAGCGGTCTACGTGAAGTGGGTGCATCCAGGGCAACGGTGGGAGTTATGCGGGCTCAAACTCTTAAGAAGCCCTTGTTGGCCAAGGTAAGCTGCTTCGGAGCTGCCCCAGACAGGACCGTAGCAGCTGATTGCGATGTTCAGGGTGTTTCGTTTGGTTACATCATGCAGGGAACCGCGAGATTACAGAACAGCCTGGCAGCTCCCGCGAGAGCAACTGACGTGAAGTGGGCGTGCCCAGGACAGTGGCAGGAGAGTTGTGCAGGCACAAACCCAGAAGAAGCCCTTGATCGCCAAGGTAAGCTGCTTCTGAGCTGTCCCAGGCAGGACCGTAGCGACTGATCGTGACGTACATGCAGGTTTCAGTCAGTTCCCTCCTGCAGGGAACCATGAGATAACTGAGCAGCCCAGCAGCTCTCACAACAATGGATGCAGAGAAGTGGGCACGGCCAGGGCAACGGCGGGAGAATTAAATGGCACAAATTTGCAAGAAGCCACTGTTGGCCAAGGTAAGGTGTTTTGGAGCTGTCCCAGACAGGACTGCAGCGACTGATTGCGATGTACAGGGGTGTTTCAGTCAGTTCCATCATGCAGGCAACCACGAGATAACAGAGCAGCCTGGCAGCTCCCGCAAGAGCAGCTGATGAAAAGTGGGCGTGGCCAGGACAACGGCAGGAGAGTTAAGCTGGCAGAAACCCGGAAGAAGCCCTTGATCGCCAAGGTAAGTTGTTTTGGAGCTGTCCCAGCCAAGACCGTAGTGACTGATCACAACGTACGGGGGGTGTGGTAGATTCCCTCATGCAGGGAACCACCAGATTGCAGAGCGGCCCGGCAGCCTGGAAGCTCTCCTGAGAGCAGCTGACGTAAAGTGGGCGTGGTCAGGGCAATGGCAGGAGATATAAGAAGGCACAAACCCAGAAGAAGCCCTTGATCACCGAGATTAACTGCTTTGGAGCCATACCAGCCAGGACCATAGCGACTTATCGTGACGCACAGGGGGGTTTTGGTCGGTACCCCCCTGCAGGGAACCGCAAGTAAACAGAGCAGCCTGGCACGTGGCAGCTCTCCTGAGAGTGGCTGATATGAAGTGGGCATGTCCAGGGCAACAGCGGGAGATTTAAGAGGGCAGAAACCCAGAAGAAGCCCTTGATCGCCCAGGTTAGCAGCTTCGGAACTGTCCCAGCCAGGACCGTAGTGACTGATCGCGACGTGCATGCAGGTTTGGGTTGGTTCCCTCCTGCAGGGAACCACGAGATAACAGAGCAACCCGGCAGCCCAGCAGTTCTCACAGGAGCAGCTGAAGTGATCTTGGCGTGGCCAGGGAGCAACGGGAGAATCTAGTAGGGCATAAACCCGAAAGAAGCCCATGATCAACGCCGTTAGCTGCTTCGGAGTTGTCCTGGCCAGGAACGTAGCGACTGATCGTGACATACAGGAGGGTTTGGGTTGTTTCCCTCATGCAGGAAAACTGGAGATAACAGAGCAGCCCAACAGCTCTCACAGGAGCAGCTGATGCGAATTGGATGTGTACAGGGCAACAACAGGACAAGTATGTGGGGACAGACCTGGAAGAAAGATGTGATAGTTGAAATTAGCTGCTTTGTAGCTGTCCTTGCCAGGATCATAGCGACTGATCAAGACGTAAAGGGTGGTATCGGTCAGTTCCCTCATGCAGGGAACCACGAGGTATCAGAGCAGCCCAGCAGCTCTCCTGAGAGCGGCTGACATGAAGTGGGCATAGCCCAGGCAATGGTGGGAGCGTTAAGCAGGCACAAACCCAGAAGAAGCCCTTGATTGACGATGTTAGCTGCTTTGGAGCTGTCCCAGCCAGGACGGAAGCAACTGATCGCAACGTACAGGGTGATTTTGATCAGTTCACTCATCCAGGCAACCGCGAGATAACAGAGCAGCCTGACAGCCCGGCAGCTTTCGCGACAGCAGGTGATGCGAAGAGGGTGTGGCACAGGAAACAGCGGGTGACTTAAGCTGGCACAAACCCGGAAAATGCCCTTGTTGACCGAGGTAAGCTGCTTTGGAACTGTCCCAGACAGGAATGCAGCAACCGATCATGATGTACAGAGGTGTTTCGGTCGGTTCACTCATGCAGGGAACAGCGAGATTACAGAGCAGCCTGGCAGCTCCTGTGAGAGCAGCCTACGTGAAGTAGGCGTGCCCAGGACAGTGGCAGGAGAGTTGTGCAGGCGCAAACCCAGAAGAAGCCCTTGACTGCTGACGTTAGCTGCTTTGGAGCTGTCCCAGGCAGGACCATAGCGACAGATTGCTACATACTGTGGGGTTTCAGTTGTTTTCCTCATGCAGGGTACTGTTAGAAAACAGGGCAGCCCGGCAGCCCGGCACCTCTCGCGAGAGTAGCTGATGTGAAGTGGGTGTGGCCAGTGCTGTAGCAGGAGATTTAAGTGGGCACAGACCCGGAAGAAGCCCTTGATCAACTCCATTAGCTGCTTCAGAATTTTCCCAGCCAGGACTGTAGCAAATGATCGTGACATACAGGGGGATTTTGATCGGTTCCTCATCCAGGGAAGCGCGAGATAACAGCGCAGCTTGGCAGCCCAGCAGCTATCCTGACTTGAAGTGGGCATGGTCAGTGAAATGGTGGGAGACTTAAGCAGACACAAAACGGGAAGAAGCCCTTGATCACCGAGGTTAGCTGCTTCGGAGCTGTCCCAGAAAGGACCGTAGTGACTGACCGCGATGTAAAGGAGGGTTTCAGTTGGTTTCCTCATGCAGGGAACCGTGAGATAACAGACCAGCTCGGCTGCCCGGCAGCTCTCGCAACAGCAGCTGACGTGAAGAGCATGTGGCCTGGGCAGTGGCGGGAGAGTTTGGCGGGCACAAACCCAGAAGAATCCCTTGTTGGCCGAGGTAAGCTGCTTCGGAGCTGTCCAAGACAGGACCATAGTGACGGATTGCGACGTACAGGGGTGTTTAGGTTGGTTCCATCATGCAGGGAACCGCAAGATAACAGAGCAGCCCGGCAGGTCACGTGAGAGGGGCTGACGTGATGTGGATGTCGCCAGGGCAACAACCTGACAGTTAAGCAGGCATAAACCTGTAAGACGCCCTTCATCGCCAAGTTTAGCTGCATTGGAGCTCTCCCACCCAGGATCGTAGCGACTGATCGCGACATGCAGGGGGATATCAGTCGGTTTCCTCATGCCGGGAACCGTGAGATAACAGACCAGCCCGGCAGTCTGGCAGCTCTCGTGAGAGCAGCTGACGTGAAATGGGCATGGTCAGGGCAGAGGCTGGAGATATAAACGAGCACAAACCCAGAAGAAGCCCTTTATTGGCAAGGTTTGCTGCTTCGGAGCGCTCCCAGCCAGGACCGTAGCAACTGGTCGTGACGCACAGGGAGATATCAATCAGTTCCTTCATGCAGGGAACCGTGACATAACAGAGACGCCCAGAAGCTCTTGCGGGAGAGGCTGACGTGAAGAGGTCATGCCCACAGCAGTGGTGGGAGAGATGTGCAGGCCCAAACCCAGAAGAAGCCCTTGATTGCGGAGGTTAGCTGCTTCAGAGCTGTCCCAGCCAGGTACTTAGAGACTGATCGTGATGTACTGGGGGGTTTGGATAGGTTCCCTCATGCAGGGAACCGTGAGATAACGGAGCAGCTCGGCTGCCCGGAATCTCTTGCGGGAGCGGCTGTTGTGAAGTGGGCGTGGCCAGGGAAGATTTAAGCAGGCACAAACCCAGAAGAAGCCCTTGATCGGCAAGGTTAGCTGCTTTGGAGCTGTCCCAGCAAGGACTGTAGTGACTGACCATGACATACAGGAGGGTTTCGGTTGGTTCACTCTTGCAGGGAACTGCAAGATAACGGAGACGCACGGAAGCTCTTGCGGGAGAGGCTGATGTGAAGTGGGCGTGGCCAGGGTAACAGCAGGAGATTTAAGCGCGCACAAACCTAGAAGAAGCCCTTGATCACCGAGGTTAGCTGCTTCGGAGCTGTCACAGTCAGGACTGTAATGACTGATCACGACCTACAGGGAAATATCGGTCAGTTCTCTCATGCAGGGAACTGCGTGATATCAGAGTAGCCCAGCATCTCTCCCAAGAGCAGCTGATGTAATGTAGGCGTGGCCATGGCAACATTGGAAGAGTTAAGCGCACACAAACCAAGATGATGCTTTTGATCGCCAAGGTAAGCTGCTTCAGTGCTTTCCCAGCCAGGACCATGGCAATAGATCACGCCGTCCAGGGAGGTTTCAAACGGTTCCCTTGAGCAGGGTACCGCGAGATAACACAGCAACCCAGCAGCTCTCGCGAGTGCGGCTGATGTGAAGTGGGCGTGGCCAGGGCATCATCAGCAGAATTAAGTGGGGACAAACCTGGAAGAAGCCCGTGATAGTTGAAATTATCTGCTTTGTAGCTGTCTTTGCCAGAATTGTAGCGACTGATCAAGACGAAAAGGGGGCTATCGGTTGGTTCCCTCATGCAGGGAAATGTGAGGTATCAGAGCAGCTCGGCAGCTCTCACGAGAGCAGCTGACATGAAGTGGGCATGGCCATGGGAACGCCACGAGAGTTAAGCAGGCACAAAACCAGAAGAAGCCCTTGACTGATGACATTAGCTGCTTAGGAGCTGTCCCAGCCAGGAGTGCAGTGACTGATTGCAGCATACAGGGGTTTTTCAGTTCCCTCATGCAAGAAAATGCAAGATAGCAGAGCAGCCGGGCAGCTCTCGCGAGCGCGGCCTACGTGAAGTGGGCGCGGCCAGGGCAACAATGGGATGGTTAAGCAGGCAGAAACCCGGAAGAAGCCCTTGATCAGCAAGGTTTGCTGCTTTGGAGCTATCCCAGACAGGACCATAGCAACTGATCGCATCATACAGGGGTGTTTCGATTGGTTACATCATGCAGGGAACCGCAAGATAATTGAGCAGCCTGGCAGCTCTAGCAGGAGCGGCTGACGTGAAGTGGGCGTGGCCAGGACAACAGCGGGAGATTTAAGCTGGCACAAACATGGAAGAAGCCCTTGTTGGCTGATGTAAGCTGCTTTGGAGCCATATTTCAATCGTCTTAACAAAAACGTACTTACTACTCGAGAATGACAGTTAGCTGCCTCCAATGGTGGTGCGGCCACTGCTGATGGCCTTGAACTGGCTAAATACAATTGAAGCGTCTGTCGCTGATGAAAATCAACTACTGCGTGACCGTAATGAAGAACTGGAAAGACAAGTCGCAATTTTGAGAGGGAAAAAAACTAATCCTATCATTCCCCTACAAAAAATCCGGAATATCTCTCTAGAAATTACCAGGGACCCTGTACAAGAGAATCCACAGAAACTGGACTCTGTAAATGAAAGCACTAAAAGGTTGGATCTTGAGGCTCCATTAGAGCTAGATCCCTTTGAGATCCGACCAGTTGTAACTCAAAAAACAAAATAAAACGCAGGATAGGCCAGTGAGGGTGCCCCCTGACCAGTGGCCCCCTGCCCAGAGCACGCTACATGTAACAGCTCGCCCATACACGGCAGATGAATTAATGGATTT
>NW_011140146.1:0-594 GCF_000146605.3 Meleagris gallopavo
GTGCAGGGTCAGTAGCTGGGATGAGGGAACACCCACCACCAAAACATGCTAGGGGATGAAAGGACTGAGCGTAGTCCTGCTCCATAAGGCCTGGGTGTACTGGTGGGTGGGAGCTGGACACAAGCCAGCAGTGGGCCCTTCCAGCCCAGAAAGCCAACCGTATCCTGGGCTGCATCCAAAGATGCGCAGTCAGCGGGCGAAGGGAGGAGATCCCCATCCCTCTGCTCTGCGCTGGTCAGGCCTCACCTGCAGTGCTGCGTCCAGATGTGGAGTCCTCAGTGCAGGGAGACATGGAGCTGTGCGAGTGCATCCAGAGTACAGCCACAAACACGACCCGAAGGATGGAACCCCTCTCCTGTAAGCAAGGAGAGCTGGGCTGTTCAGCCTCCTGGAGAAGTGAAGGCTCCAAGGGAACCTGGTAACAGCCTTTCAATACCTAAAGGAAAGAACAAGGGAAAATGGAGGTGAAATCTAAGGAAATGTCTTGTACAGTGAGGGTGCTGATGCAGTGGCACGAGGTTGCCTTTCAAGGTGAGCATGGGTCAGACTCTGAGCAACTTGATCTAGCTGTGGATGGTCAGCATGGGGGAGTCG
>NW_011140147.1:0-448 GCF_000146605.3 Meleagris gallopavo
AAGGAAGCACTCCCCAGGTTCACATGCTGCCCCTACTCTTCCCAGCCCTTAAATGGGATCAGGGAGGGGGGGAGCCTGGCTCTGCCCCACTCCACAGCCAAACTGCCCCCAGCTGTGCTCGCAGGGCTGCCACCCCGCCCCAGGTGTTGCCAACAAAAACAGGGAGGGCAAGGGAATGCCCAGGCAAAGGCAAGGGCCAAGAGAACATGGAAGGAAATGCCAAGGATGACGGCCCAGACAATACGGCAGGGAACGCCAAAACTGAATGCCGACATGAATGTGGCAACACAAAGCCAAGGGGGAATGGCCAAGAGAATGGGGCAAGGAACACAAAAATAGGAGGACAAGAGAATGTAATAGTGAAAACAGTGCAAGACCAGAGACAAGCAAGACACAGAACAAAGAGGATAGGCAGCCTTCTGTGGGCACCATGAAGCGCAATTCAGAG
>NW_011140148.1:0-388 GCF_000146605.3 Meleagris gallopavo
GTCACAAAGCCAGTTCCCTGTACCACCTGCCCATCATGCAACAATCCTACTGTTCTTTTGACTAAATATCTCTGCACGGATGTCCATGTCAAAAATGGAACATCTCTCCAGCTGTGCAGCAGAGGACACGAGCTTTCCATGCTCTAGTCATGACCTCCTCTCGGCCTCTGGCTCTCAAACACAAAGAAAAAGATGCAAAATCAGTTGCATCACAAACCCTCCTTTCATCCTGTCTACTTCAACAGACAACCCAGACGGGCCCGCTCTCCTGCCCTCTTACCTCAGCCTCTGCACACCATCCTACTCTCCTGAGCATTAGGCTGGCACAGGGATGCAGCTCTTTCTAGGCTCTCCCGATGCAGCCCATGGCACCAGATGGATCTGAAAG
>NW_011140149.1:0-433 GCF_000146605.3 Meleagris gallopavo
GTCACTTGTTGGAGAAAATACCATATTTTTGGGGAGAAAACTGCCATTTCTGAGAGTTAAATGCCGTATTTCCGGGAGAAAACTGGTATTTCTGGTAGAAAACGCTGATTTTGTTGTGAGAGAACTGGTATTTCTGTTCCAGAATGTCATATTTCATGGAGAAATCTGCTATTTCTGGAAGAAAACGTGATATTTCAGGGGAGAATATTGCAATTTCTGGGTGAAAATGGCGTATTTTGGGGGGAAAATCTCCACTTTCTTGGAGAAAATGTCCTACGTTCGGAGGGAAAACTGGTATTTCTGAGAAAATGTGATATTTCTGGGAGAAAACTGCAATTCCTGGCAGAAAATGTCCTATTTTGGGGGAGAATCTTGGTATTTCTGGTAGGAAACGTTGTGTTTTGGGTGAGAAAACCGGTATTTCTGGGAGATA
>NW_011140150.1:0-352 GCF_000146605.3 Meleagris gallopavo
GTGGCTCGAAATAAAGGCAGAGACGTAGTATTCAGAGGTAGGCGTAGTTCATTCTGCATGTAGCCAAGGCGAAGTGCAAACCGCTCCTTTCCGAAGTGCGCACAGGAGCCCCGCTCACTCGTCGGAGAAAAGCAGCCGGCTGAAGTGGCCCGTTCTCGGCAAGCGAGAAACACGAGACCGCTGCTGACGGCTGGAAGCGGCGTTCGGGGAGAATCGCTATTACTCGGCCATCTACGGCAGTCTCCGGAGCGGTTCAGCGCGAATGCCGCTTTCAGGGCATGAGAGCGAAGGAGTGCGATTCCGATGCCGACAAGTGCGAATTCAGCCTCCTGCACTACCTGCGAGTGGGGTT
>NW_011140151.1:0-343 GCF_000146605.3 Meleagris gallopavo
AGTAGCTTTCTCCCAAAATACGATATTCTGCCCCAGAAATTCCAGTTTTATCACCGAAGACTCTACGTTTTTCACTAGAAATACCTATTTTATCCCCAAACATGACATTTTCTCCAGAAATACCAGATTTCTTCCCTTAAAAATGACACCTTTTCCAAGAAATAGTAGATTTTTCCCCAAAAATATGATATTTTCTCCAAGAAATGCCAGTTTTATCGCAAATATACGACATTTTATACCGCAAATAGCCGCTTTCTCCCAAAAATATGCCATTTTCTGCCAGGAACTGCAGTTTCCTCCCACAAATACCATTTTTCAACCAGAAATAGGACGTTTTCTCCCA
>NW_011140152.1:0-396 GCF_000146605.3 Meleagris gallopavo
GATTTCTCGGCCAGCGATGGCAAGTCTCAGGAGCGGTTCAGCGCGAATGCCGCTTTCTGCGCGTGAGAGCGAGGCAGTGCGATTCCGATGCCGACAAGTGCGAATTCAGCCTCCTGCACTACCTGCGAGTGGGGGGTTTTTTTCTCCGCAGTCCTGAAAGGATCTCTCCCCACTTTCTGAAACGCTCTCCCTGAGAGCACTACAGTTGTCGCTCCTCGAACTTACAAATGCCTTATTGGAGAGGGTTTTCCCTTCCACTCTTTTCCTCTCTGAATGCAGATGTGTAGCAATGGAAACCTGACTAGCATGAATTGTGGCTCGAAATAAAGGCAGAGACATAGTATTCAGAGGTAGGCGTAGTGCATTCTGCATGTAGCCAAGGCGAAGTGCAAACCG
>NW_011140153.1:0-513 GCF_000146605.3 Meleagris gallopavo
AACCTACATCTTCCCTCCCTCAACTTCAAACCATTTCCCCTTGTCCTGCTGTTCTACCCTTTCACAGAGTTGATTCCCCTCCTGTTTGTAGGCTCCCTTCAGGTATTGAAAGGCTGCAGTTAGGTCTCCCCACAGCCTCCTCTTCTGCAGGCTGAACAAGCCCAGCTCCCTCGGCCTGCCTTCGTAGGGGAGGTGCTGCAGCCCCCTGATCATCTTTGTGGCTCCTCTGGACCCTCTCCAACAGCTCCCTGTCTGTCTTGTACTGGGGGCTCCAGACCTGGACGCAGTGCTGCAGATGGGACCTCACAGGAGCAGAGCAGAGGGGGACAGTCACCTCCCCATCCCTGCTGGCCACCCCTCTGCTGATGCAGCCCGGGATCCCATTTGCTTTCCCAGCTGCAGGAGCACACTGCTGGCTCACGTTCAGCTTTTCATCCATCAGGCCCCCCAGGTCCTTCTCCGCAGGGCTGCTCTCAAGGACCGCTCCTTCCAGTCTGTACGGATGCCTGGGTT
>NW_011140154.1:0-537 GCF_000146605.3 Meleagris gallopavo
CTCTCTCTTCCTCACCCCATTTTTCCCCTCTTCTCCTCTCCCCACACCTCCTCCTTTCCCCCTTTTCTCCTCCCCCCAAAACGCCTTTTTTTGACCCCAAAAAACAGCTCACGTCGATGGAGCAGCCCAGGAGGGATCCCCTCTCCAACGCCTTCAGGATGATCTGGTAGAGGTCTTGGGGGGGCTTCCGCAGGTCGTACCACTCCGTCACCCCCCCAGTGAAATCCTCGAAGCCCTCCGAGGTGCTGCCGCCCGACAGCGCTTCATAGCAGCCGTTCACCCTGCAGAATGGAACTTGTGGAGCCATTTTTGGGGTGTTTTGCCCCAAAATAAAGGTGGGGCCGGGGTCGGGCTGTACTTGGCGTAGGCTTTCTCCAGCAAAGCGCTCCAGAATTCCGTGCCCTCGGCGGAGTGGACGAAGAGCAGCTTGCCGTCCTTGGTGGGCAGGTAATCATCCACCACCACGTCCTGCCACTCACCAAACTGCCAGATCTGGGGAGGGGGAGAAGGGGAGAGGGGGGGAAGGAGGGAGAAGGG
>NW_011140155.1:0-440 GCF_000146605.3 Meleagris gallopavo
ACGCGCAGAAAGCGGCATTCGCGCTGAACCGCTCCGGAGACTTTGCCGTAGCTGGCCGAGAATTTGTGTTTCTCCCCGAACTCCGCTTTCAGCCGTCAGCAGCCGTCTCGTGTTTCTCGCTTGCCGAGAACGGGCCACTTCAGCCGGCTGCTTTTCTCCGACGAGTGAGCGGGCTCCTGTGCGCGCATCGGAAAGGAGCGCAGAATGCACTACGCCTACCTCTGAATACTATGTCTCTGTCTTTATTTCGAGCCACAATTCATGCTAGTCAGGTTTCCACTGCTACACATCTGCATTTAGAGAGGAAAAGAGTGGAAGGGAAAACCAGCTCTAATAAGGCATTTGCAAGTTCGAGGAGCGACAGCTGTAGTGCTCCCAGGGAGAGCGTTTCAGAAAGTGGGGAGAGATCCTTTCAGGACTGCGGAGAAAAAACCCCCCAC
>NW_011140156.1:0-1022 GCF_000146605.3 Meleagris gallopavo
AAGATGGCGGCGGAAGAGAAGGCGGGGGGCGTGGCTTATGCAAATTGGCGGAGGGGGCTTGGCCACTCACGTAGCGCCGTTCGAAGCTCCGCCCCCAGCGGCGAAGCTCCGCCCCCAGGAGATCGGCGCGCTCTGGGGGAGGAAGTGGGCGGAGGGGGAGGGGCGTCCAAGCCCCGCCCACTTCCGGGAAGTGGGCGGGGCTCGTGTTGGCAGGGACGCTGAGCACCAATGAGACGCGCTGTAAGGAGAAAGGGGGCGGGTTTAGCGGCAGCCAATCGGGAGCCGGGATTCATCGTGGCGGTGACGAAGCTGCTCTTCGTGTTGTTTCATTATGCAAAATTCATCCAAAATTCACCACAAAAACGCCCCAAAATCTCCTCTAAATCCCCCCGAATCCCAAATATTCCCCCCAGAGCCCTCAGAAATCCACCAAAATGCCCCAAAGCGCTTAAAAATCCCCACAAAATCCTCCGAAATCCACAAAAATTCTCAAAAATCGCCAGAAAATTCACACAAAATCCTCAAGAATTCCCACATGTCCTCAAAAATCCCCCCGGATGCCCCCAAATCCTCAAATATCTTCAAAAGGTCCCCAAAAATCCCCCACAAATCCCTTAAAACCCCGCAAAATCCCCAAAATCTCCCAAATCCCTCCAAACTCCCCCCAAATTTGCTAAAAATCCTCCCAATTATCCCCCTAAAATCCCCCCAAAAACCCCATAAACCCCCCCCCAAATCCCCCACATTTGCCCCCACCCATAACCCCATAAAAGCATAAAATCCCCCAAGAAAATCCCACAAAATCTGCCAAATCCGAAAATTCCCCCAAAATTCCTCTAAAATCCACCCCAAGCCCCAAAAGTACTCAAAAATCCCCCCAAATCCCACCAAAAAAAAAAACAAACAGGAAACCACAAAACCCCTGAAAATAACCCAAAATCCGCCAAATTTCCCCCAAATCCCACAAAGTCCCAAAATTCCTCCAAAATTCTCAAAAATCCTCAAAAAATCCACCCAAATCC
>NW_011140157.1:0-440 GCF_000146605.3 Meleagris gallopavo
ACTCCGAATGAAGTCACACCTGCCATGTGACGTCACAAACTCAAAATGACCTCACACCCCAAAAATGATGTCACACACCCATTGTGACATCACACAACCCAAAATGACGTCAAACACCCCTAAAATGACGTCACACACCCCATCTGAAGTCACACACCCCATGTGATGTCACACCCACCCATGTGACGTCATAACCCAAAAAAGTGACGTCACACACCCCATGAGACGTCACAACCCCCAAGTGACGTCACACGACCAAAATAACGTCACAGATGCCATTTGACGTCACACCACATGTGACGTCACACCCCCATAATGACGTCACAACCCCCATGTGACGTCACACACCCCGTGTGATGTCACACCCACTCATGTGACGTCATAACTCAAAAATGTGACGTCACACACCCCATGTGACGTCACACACCCATTGTGACATC
>NW_011140158.1:0-656 GCF_000146605.3 Meleagris gallopavo
GGCAATTCTTTTTTGGTGTCGTTCTCCATGGCTACGCTTGTGCATGCTCGGAGGAAAAGAGTGGAGAGCAAAACCCTCTCTAATAAGGCTGTTGGAAGTTCGGGGAGCGACATTTGTTTCGCTCCCAGGGAGAGAGAGCGTGACAGAAAGTGGGGAGCGATCCTTTCTGGCCTGCGGAGAAAAAACCTCCCTACGGAGGTAGTGCAGGAGGCTGAATTCGCACGTTCTCGGCATCGGAATTGCACTGTTTCGCTCTCATGCGTAGAAAGCGGCACTCGCGCTGAACCGCTCCGGAGAGTTTGCCGACGCTGGTCGAGAAATCGCGCTTCTCCCCGAGTGCCGCTTTCAGCCGTCAGCAGCGCTCTCGTGTTTCTCACTTGCCGAGAACGGGCGACTTGTGCCTGCTGCTTTTCTCCGACGCGCGAGCGGTCTCGCGTCCGCACGTCGGAGAGGAGCGGTTTGCACTTCGCCTTTGGGTACATGCAGAATGCACTAGGCCTAGCTGTGAATACGACGTGTCTGCCTTCATTTCGAGCGGCAATTCTTTTTGGTGTTGTTCTCCATGGCTACGCTTGTGCATGCTCGGAGGGAAAGAGTGGAGAGCAAAACCCTCTCTAATAAGGCTGTTGGAAGTTCGGGGAGCGACATTTGTTTCG
>NW_011140159.1:0-504 GCF_000146605.3 Meleagris gallopavo
GAGACAGGGGAGGTTTAGGTTAGATATTAGGAGGAATTTTTTCACTCACAGTGGTGACACACTGGAACAGGTTGCCCAAGGAGGTTGTGGATGCCCCATCCCTGGAGGCATTCAAGGCCAGGCTGGATGTGGCTCTGGGCAGCCTGGTCTGGTGGTTGGCGATCCTGCACATAGCAGGGGGGCTGAAACCAGATGATCATTGTGCTCCTTTTCAACCCGGGCCATTCTATGATTCTGTGATCCTTAAGTTTAAATAAGATAAAACCGACTGTGCAAAACAGGTCAACAACTTAGCTTGTATCTCTGCATCAGAAGTGGTACTTAGCAAGACAAGGCACACTTCCTTCACTGCTGCAGATCTTTGGGCAGTTAAATACACAAGTGGCCAAACTCACTCATTGTAAAACCCAATGGACTTCATTCAAAAAGCTCCTATAAATATGAGTGATGTCATTGGAGTCCCACTAGGGGTGATTTTGGCCCATGCCATTCCTCCTGTTTAGT
>NW_011140160.1:0-705 GCF_000146605.3 Meleagris gallopavo
ATGACAGTATGGTGAGGAAAGTGTCAGACTATTGAAAACAAAATAGATGAGTTATTCCTATAAAAACAATCATACTAAAACAAGACAAAAGTTGTCTGGAAAAAAAATAATATATATATATATATATTTATAAATTGTTCATAAATTTACAAGATAATGACAATTCATTTCGCGTATCCAGATTTCTAAAAAGATAACACAGTGAAAAAAATGTTTAAACTTCTTGTGAAAGTTTGTGTGCAAACCTGTTGTTTATACCACACATTGTGCTCAGCAATTTTCAGTTTTCAGAACTGTTAGGAAATCAGTTATTTCTGATATCCTTCTGTATTTAAAAACAAAATTTACCAGAAGATGAATACCACATGTCACAGAAATAAGCTTGCATTCTACACTCCGTAGTTTCCTTTGGATCCAGAATTAGCTGAGGACTTAACCACTGGTTTCTGTAGTATGCTTTTAGGAAAATTCAGGAAGGAAAAGTTCTTTAGGGACATAAAGAAAATCTGTTGTGAGTATAGACTGCTTTTAGTGAGTCAGGTCCCTTTTTCTTCTTACGTAATCACTGGAATATGTCTCAAAACATCTCAGATATTTTGAGGCACATGCCATTTCTGTGAAGTCTTTCTTAACACACAACTTTCCTAACACACTCTAATTTCAGTCTGGATATAAAGGACTGCAATTAGAGTAAAACAAAAACAA
>NW_011140161.1:0-443 GCF_000146605.3 Meleagris gallopavo
AGTTGTTCCCATCTGCTTTGCAGATGGACAGCCCAACACAAATGGTAACAGATGATCCCGAGGCCCTGAGGGCAATAGGAACAACTGATGTTCCTTTCCTCCAAAAAAAGATAATTCAGTCCCAAAATGGAGCCTGTCTTGCTCCAAAAAATCCATGAAATCTCCCGGGTTCCTACCCCAAAGCTTTTCCACTGCTTGGCTGACTCCTGACCCCATTGCAGGTGCTGGCACCACACCACCAGACTGCAGTGGCTTTGTCAACGCAGCCATGCTAGCAGAATGAGACTCAAATGGCCATGGAAACAAATTCCAGACAAGCTACCCGGTAAGCAGGGCTGTGCAGGGGAGGGCAGCATGGGGAAGCAAAGCAGGAGGCTGCTTCTCAGGTGTTTCCCATCTGCCTTGCAGATGGACTGCCCAACACAAATGGTAACAGATGATCC
>NW_011140162.1:0-646 GCF_000146605.3 Meleagris gallopavo
TTTGGGGTGGGGGTTGCCAAAAAAGCTGCTGCGGCCAAACTGCCAGGGAATTAATTTGGGTTGTGAAGCTGAAGCCCAAAACTTCATTGTTTTGGGACGGATGGTGAGGCCACGGACCCTCGGAATCCCAAACCCGCAGAGATTTGGGCCGAGCGACGCCTCAAACTGTGAGATTTCATCCGTTCCTCCGCTGGAATCCTCAATTTGACCCAATTTGGGGGTTTTGGGAGGGGGGAGGTTGGGGTTCTTTGGGGTTCTTTGGCCCTTGGAGGCACCCCAGTGAGTGCTGCCCTGCAGGCACAGCCCTGCTGCTTCCCCACGGCTACAGACAGCGCGTGGGGATCCTCCTCCAGGAGGCATTGCTGCTGTTGTGGGGCATCTCCGGCCCCATAGGGACGGGTTTGGGATGGAAACGGGATCAAGAGGGAAGGAAGAAGCCGTAAAAATCAAACTCTGCCCATCCCGGAGCAGCTCTGTAACCCCCAAACCCGCCCCCCCATCAGACCCCAAAAGCGGACGGTTAAGGGGGCAGGCAGACGCCAAAGGCTGGAGGATGCCCACCTCCAAACAGCCCCAAATCCTCCAGCAGCTCTAAATCCCAAACCCCAAAAAACTCAGAGCCCAGAAAACCCCCCAAAACCCAGAA
>NW_011140163.1:0-423 GCF_000146605.3 Meleagris gallopavo
GCAAGAAGATGAAGAGCAGGTAAAAAGCAATGAAAACAAAATAAGGAGGGTAAGGTGCAGGTGGATGTGGAGGAGAAGGACGAGAAAGGAAAAAAGCATTGATTACAAAATGAGGACAAGGAGGAAAAAAGCAGAATCTACAAAATATGGTGGAGGAGGTGGAGGTGGAGGTGGAGGTGGAGGTGGAGGAGGAGGCGGAGGAAAAAAACCAGCGAAACTGAAATGAAAAGGAGATAGAGCAATGAAACAGAAACCAAGAAATGAGGCGCAGGAGGTCCAGGTTGAGGTGGTGGAGGAGGTGGAGGAGGAGGTGTAGGAGGAGGTGGAGGAGGATAAAAGCTCCAAGTACAATCTGTGGAGGAAAAGGAACAAATGCAAGAAGATGAAGAGCAGGTAAAAAGCAGTGAAAACAAAATAAGGAGG
>NW_011140164.1:0-864 GCF_000146605.3 Meleagris gallopavo
GGCCTGAAGCCCGAGCGGGGCTCGAGGGGCAGCGGGGGCGAAGAAGAGCGGGGGGGGACGGAGAGCCCGCAGGGATCTCCTGGGGAGCTGGGGGAGCGAGCGGGGGAGGGCAGAGCTCCGCTCCGCGGATGGCGGCTGGCGGCTGGCAGCGGGGCTGTGGGCTGGCAGATCCGCGGGGAGCTGCAGCGACACGCTGGGATGTGGGCAGAACGTGGGTATACGGGACGGGGAAGACGGGGGTCCGGACAGCGCACTGAGAGCCGGGCTGGTCGAGAGGGATGGAGGGAGGCAGGGAGGGAGGGAGGAGGGAAGCAGTGGGAAGGAAGGTGTCGGAAATACCCAAATAATTCTCTAGGACGGTTTCTCTGATAAAGCAGATTCTATTTGCAATTGCAATGTTGGGCCTCCTGCAAGCAGGAGAGCACCCTGAAAAACAGCGTGACGTCTTCTCTTCCCTACTCCCCAACGCTGATCTCTTTCTCCCCTGGTTCCTCACTGGCTGAGTTCTTTAGGTTCACAATCTTCTCGATGCTTCACTAAACACACAAACACTGGACAAACATGGAAACACTGGACAAACATCAGTGGTTGCTGCCTAAGCGTCAATCTGAAGTTAATTCATTAACTTATTCCACACCTGATCATTATTTTGCGGATATCTGCTTGTCCTTCTTCCCACAAAGATGAGCTCAGGAGAAACACAGGGCAGTGTCTTGGTGCCTGCCTGTCACGTCCGCAGTCCAGCCTTGTGGAGAGGCCCTGCCTTCTTTGATGTTTGCTAAATCTGTTCTTCTTTCGCTGGCAGTTTCTTATCCTAGCAGAACAACTCTTCCCCCGCGGCGGGGGGAAGGCAGTGAAATACCG
>NW_011140164.1:3157-3882 GCF_000146605.3 Meleagris gallopavo
AAAACACAGCACCTCCCCCAGATCTGCGATGGCGGTGCTGCTGCTTGCCGATCCTCCCTCTTATCTGTGCTTTTCCTTTACAGGACACAGTTCTTTACTATGGCCCAAGTCCCTGTGGATGTCTTGTCCTTCCACAAAGCTGCTCACACTGGAGGAGGCACAGGCACGGACATGAGGCCACAGCAGCTCCCGTTGTGTCAGACAGCAGAGACATTGAAGTGCAGGAAAACCCCACAGTTTTACAGGAGAAATTGCACAAGGTCATTGGCTTTCCATCTGAAAGGTGAAGAGGAGTTCCTTTTGCAGCACCTATCATAATTATTTGGGTGTGGGTTCTTTTCCATTATTAGAAATGCAAAACTTGCTGAAACTAAGTTACCCTAATCGTGCCTGAGGTGTTGTAGCGAATTTCCACTCGCTTTGGACTCTGAAACAATGTTGGTTCTCCTCTAAGCAGAGCTGTTGGACAGACCTGTTGGCTCTGGATATGAAACATGGCAGTGAGATGAGGCCAATGATGTAAGAGTAAGAGACGCTTTGGAATGCTTTTATGGCTGCACGGTGCCTCAGGAAGCAGTGACACCTGCCAGCTTAATCAAAGCTGTCCCTTAGGTGCTGTGCTGTACTGCTGTGGAGCCACAGTGCTCCACAACAGCTATAATGTGTCCTGATTAAAAAAAGAAAGGGACGAGGTGCCTGCATCAGATGTCTGTGGCTGCAGAGGC
>NW_011140165.1:0-728 GCF_000146605.3 Meleagris gallopavo
AGAAAATACCATATTTTGGGGAGAAAACTGCCATTTCTGAGAGTTAAATGCCGTATTTCCGGGAGAAAACTGGTATTTCTGGTAGAAAACGCTGATTTTGTTGTGAGAGAACTGGTATTACTGTTCCAAAATGTCATATTTCATGGAGAAATCTGCTATTTCTGGAAGAAAACGTGATATTTCAGGGGAGAATCCTGCAATTTCTGGGTGAAAATGGCGTATTTTGGGGGGGGAAACTGCCGTTTCTGAGAGAAGATGTCCTATTCTCGGAGGGAAAACCGGTATTTCTGTGAGAAAATGTGATATTTCTGGGAGAAAACTGCAATTCCTGGCAGAAAACGTCACATTCTTGGGGGAGAATCCTTGTATTTCTGGTAGGAAACGTGTTTTGGGTGAGAAAACTGGTATTTCTGGAACAAAATGTAATATTTCAGGGAGAAAGCTGGTATTTCTGGGGTGAAAATGTGATATTTCTGGGTAGAATATTGCAATTTCTGGGTGAAAATGGCGTATTTTTGGGGAAAACTCCACTTTCTAGGACAAAATGACCTATTTTCGGAGGGAAAACTGGTATTTCTGAGAGAAAATGTGGTATTTCTGGCCGAAAACTGCAGTTCCTGGCAGAAAATGGCATATTTTGGGAGAAAACTGGTATTTGTGGTGGAAAATGTCGTATTTTGTGATAAAACTGTCCCTTGTTGGAGAAAATACCATATTTTGGGGAGAAA
>NW_011140166.1:0-837 GCF_000146605.3 Meleagris gallopavo
AGACCACCACATCTCTCCGTGCACTTGTTACGGCACTTGGGAGCACCGCAGCTCTGCTGCCACCTGTTGGACACAATACAGTCATGAAGGCACTGCCCTGCATCCGGGCCTCTTGCACAAACCTGTGCTCCTTGCTCGGAGCACATGGCTGCACTCTGTGCACGATGTTGCTTACCACCAGAGAAGGCTCAGGTACCCAACACCATTTTGGCTTCCATCTTGTCTGATAACTGCTCATTATGCACAGCCCTCATCTTTGCTTTGGTTTGGTGAGGTAGGGACTGCCATTGCTTCCTCAGTCCCACACACCCCTTCCCATCCCACACTGCCATGGGAGATCAGGTTCTGGACCACCTGAGGACCCAAACATCCACGAGTCTTTGGGTCCTGACGAGATGAGTCCCAGAGTTCCGAGGGAATTCACCGCTGCAGTCACCGAGCCACTCTCAAAGGCTCAATTCAGAAGTCGAGGCAGTCAGGTCAAGTCCCTGCTGAGGAGAAAAAAGGTGACGGCACACCTCTTAGGAAGGATAGAAAGTGTGACGCGGGGAACTACCAGCATGTCAGTCTCACCTCTGTGCTGGACACGGATCATGGAGCAGATCATCCTGCAAGTGACTCTCAAGCACACATTCCAGTGCGTCACCACCCTGCGCGTGAAAAGCTGCCTCCTAATAACCAACCTAAACCTCCCCTGTCTCACTTGAAAACCATTTCCCCTTGTCCTATCGCTATCCACCCTCCTAAACAGCCGTTGCCCCCTCCTGCTTATGCGCTCCCTTCGAGTCTTGGAAGGCTGTCATGAGCTATCTCCAGAGCTTTCTCTTCTCCCACAGA
>NW_011140167.1:0-622 GCF_000146605.3 Meleagris gallopavo
TAGATCTAGCTGTGGATGGTCAGCATGGGGAGTCGGATCACATCGCAAACCTACCTGCATACAAGCAGCGCACCAACATGGGGTGCATGATGTTCATTACCTGCTGGACACATCTCACACCACTGACTGGAGGAGCCCAGGCAATCCTTCAACTCCATCAGGCTGCAAAATGAAATCAGAAGAGACGCAGAACGTAATTTACAACACAACAAGGATGCACACAATGCCCTTAAAAAACACCGCATGGATGCAATTAGCACATGAATTACAGCCATCCAGCTTGAGATCCTCCAGAAAAGCAGAGCTCACAGCTCTGAAAGAAAGCAGGAATCACTCACCCCATTCTAAGGGCTCACCCCACACCCCAAAGGAAGCAGTCTCCAGATTCACATGCTGCTCTTACACCTAGCAGCCCTTCAGTGCACTTGCCATCCCCCAAAAAGACAAGATCATAGCCCTGAAAAAAAAAGAAACCACTTACCCCATTCCAAGGACCAATAGTCCCCCACACTCTCAAGTGAAGGAAGCAGCTTCCAGGTCCAAATACCAACCAGCCCTTAAGTACGCTCAGGGTTCCCTGCTAAAAAACAGAGAGAGCAGCTCCACAATGGAGGAGAAAAAA
>NW_011140168.1:0-368 GCF_000146605.3 Meleagris gallopavo
TTGTGACGTCACTTGGGGTGTGTGATGTCACATGGGGTGTGTGACGTCATTTATGGGCGTGTGACGTCACTTGGGTGTTGTGACGTCACATGGGGTGTGTGACGTCACTTTTTTGGGTTATGACGTCAGATGAGTGGGTGTGACATCACATGGGGTGTGTGATGTCACACGTGCTGTGTGACGTACTTTGGGCTGTGTGACATCATTTTAGGGGTGTGTGACGTCACATGGGGTGTGTGATGTCACATGGGGATTGTGACGTCATTATGGGGGTGTGACATCACATGTGTTGGTGTGACGTCAAATGGCGTCTGTGACGTTATTTTGGGCGTGTGACGTCACTTGGGGGTTGTGACGTCACATGGGGT
>NW_011140169.1:0-555 GCF_000146605.3 Meleagris gallopavo
CCCTTCCACTCTTTTCCTGTCTGAATGCATATGTGTAGCAGTGGAGAGCCTCACTGGGACGAATTGTGGCTCCAAGTAAAGCAGAGACATAGTATTCAGAGCTAGTCGAGTGCATTCTGCATGTAGCCAAGGCGAAGTGCAAAGCGCTCCTTTCCGATGTGCGCACAGGAGCCCGCTCACTCGTCGGAGAAAAGGAGCCGGCTGAAGTGGCTCGTTCTCGGCAAGCGAGGAACACGAGACCGCTGCTGACGGCTGAAAGCGGCATTCGGGGAGAAGCGCGATTTCTCGCCAGCTACGGCATAGTCTCCGGAGCGGTTCAGCGCGAATGCCGCTCTCTGAGCATGAGAGCGAAGGAGTGCGATTCCGATGCCGACAAGTGCGACTTCAGCCTCCTGCACTACCTGCGAGTTGGCGTTTTTTCTCCGCAGTCCTGAAAGGATCGCTCCTTACTTTCTTAAAGGAACTCCCTGAGTGCACTACGTCTGTCGCTCCTCGAACTTGCAAATGCCTTATTAGAGCGGGTTTTCCCTTCCACTCTTTTCCTATCTGAATGCA
>NW_011140170.1:0-785 GCF_000146605.3 Meleagris gallopavo
TACACTCACTCCATCACCAAAGAACAAGGCATACTCCAAAGGAAGCACTCCCCAGGTTCAGATGCTGCCCCTACTCCTCCCAGCCCTTAAATGGGATCAGGGAGGGTGGAGCCTGGCTCTGCCCCACTCCACAGCCAAACTGCCCCCAGCTGTGCTCGCAGGGCTGCACCCCGCCCCAGGTGTTGCCACAAAAACAGGAGGGCAAGGGAATGCCCAGGCAAAGGCAAGGGCCAAGAGAACATGGAAGGAAATGCCAAGAATGACGGCCCAGACAATACGGCAGGGAACGCCAAAACTGAATGCCGACATGAATGTGGCAACACAAAGCCATGGGGTCATTAGGCCAAGAGAATGGGGCAAGGAACACAAAAATAGGACAAGAGAATGTAATAGTGAAAACAGTGCAAGACCAGAGACAAGCAAGACACAGAACAAAGAGGATAGGCAGCCTTCTGGGCACCATGAAGCGCAATTCAGAGCTCTGGGGGAACCCTATTGTGCCGGGCTCTGGAATGGGTAAACGCTGGCGGGTGTGCATCGCCCTTACCTGCTGGGCAGACAATGACCAGTCAGCAAAGTGAGGTTCCGGGGCATGCCGGGAAATGCACATTCCACTTCCTTGCTGTTTCCACCGAGACCAACACATCTCTCCGTGCAGTTGTTACGGCACTTGGGAGCACCGCAGCTCTGCTGCCACCTGTTGGACACAATACAGTCATGAAGGCACTGCCCTGCATCCGCGCCTCTTGCACAAACCCGTGCTCCTTGCTCGGAGCACATGGCTG
>NW_011140171.1:0-493 GCF_000146605.3 Meleagris gallopavo
GAGGAAGTGTGGGATAGATGAGTGGACAGTGAGGTGGGTTGAGAACTGGCTGACTGGCAGAGCGCAGAGGGTCATCGTTGGTGGTGCAGAGTCTGGCTGGAGACCTGTAAGCAGTGGTGTCCCCCAGGGGTCTGTGCTGGGTCCGGTCTTGTTCAACATCTTCATCAATGACCTTGATGAGGGGATAGCGGCCACCCTCAGCAAGTTTGCTGATGATACGAAGTTGGGAGGATTGGCTGACACGCCTGAAGGCTGTGCTGCCATTCAGCGAGACCTGGACAGGCTGGAGAGCTGGGCAGTAAGAAACCGGATGAGGTTCAACAAAAGCAAGTGTAGGGTCTTACACCCAGGGAGGAATAATTGCATGCATCAATACAGGCTGGGGATGAGCTGCTGGAGAGGAGCTCTGCAGAGAGGGACCTGGGCGTCCTGGTGGACGACAGGCTGGCCATGAGCCAGCAGTATGCCCTCGTGGCCAAAAAGGCCAATGGCA
>NW_011140172.1:0-642 GCF_000146605.3 Meleagris gallopavo
TCCCAAAATATGAAATTTTGCTCCAGAAATAGCAGTTTTATCAGCGAGTACTCAGCGTTTTCTTCCAGAAACACCGATTTTTCTCCTAAAAAAATGACATTGTCTCCCAGAAATACCAGTTTTCTTCCCCAAAATATGACATTTTCTCCCAGAAATAGTAGATTTCTCCCAAAAAATAGGGTATTATCTACCACAAATAACCGTTTTGTCCCAAAAGTAAGCCATTTTCTGCCAGGAACTGCAGTTTCCTCCCACAAATACCTTTTTTTCATCCAAAAGTAGGACGTTTTCTCCCACAAATACCAGATATTGCCCCAAAACATGACATTTTCTTCAAGTAATACGAGTTTTCTCCCAAAATATGATATTTTCTCCAGAAATTCCAGTTTTATCACCGAAGACTCTACGTTTTTCACCAGAAATACCTATTTTATCCCCAAACATGACATTTTCTCCAGAAATACCAGATTTCTTCCCTTAAATATGACACCTTTTCCAAGAAATAGCAGATTTTTCCCCAAAAATATGATATTTTCTCCAAGAAATGCCAGTTTTATCGCATAAATAGGACATTTTATACCGCAAATAGCCGCTTTCTCCCAAAAATATGCCATTTTCTGCCAGGAACTGCAGTTTCCTCCC
>NW_011140173.1:0-460 GCF_000146605.3 Meleagris gallopavo
AATGTACACCAACAAAAGCAGAAACAACAAAGGAAGTGTTCTGTTCCAAACTTTGGCTTACGCCATATCTGCGAATATCCTGTACAGTGCTTTTGTAGCTGTGTTACCGAGACCAGCAGAAGTCTTTTTTTTTACCTAAACTCATAAATGAACTTAATTTGATTACACACTGGAGGAGGAATTTGTGGTTTTTTTATTAGAAATACATAGAGTTTGTATAATAGCTACCATCACTGACATAGCGGAATAAATAGTTGCAGGTTGATCCTGTGTTGCTTTTTACTCTACGTGTCCAGTATGTTTTTCAAATGAATATTGGCGTCTGATAGAATCCAGTAATGTCTATTCCTTCTGTTCCTTTCTTTATTCAGACACTTCATCACTCTCAATCTGTCAGGCTTCCCCTGCCTCATTTCTCATCTTCGCCTCAGCGAGCAGCTTTCTACCTCAGAGTCCTGTG
>NW_011140174.1:0-569 GCF_000146605.3 Meleagris gallopavo
CAGCCCAAAACGCCTACAGCATGTGGTGGTGGAGGCGCCAATCCTAGAAAGAAAGAAAGAAGAAAGCTTCACATGCAGGACTGAACAACGTCGGTTAGAAACACAAACTGGTGATACTAGAAATTCCAACTCATGGACAGCACTCAGCACAAGCCTGTTTGGGAGCCTACCTCTTCTTTGGGCATCACACGTGGTCAGAAGAGTGCATTTGGATCCGCGAAACTCCAACAAAACGCCAACGGGCAACATGGAAAAAAGAGAAGAAAAACCGATCAAAAGGGTAGAAAACACTGTTGAATCCAAACAGAAAAGACGACGACGTTGGCACATGGCTCTGAGAGCCCATCAGCACTGGGGAGACCTGAAGACGGGGGAAAGAAAGAACACCCGGTGAAAGCAACGTGAGCACGAGGGACATCCGACACCAAGCCCAGAGCACCTCAGCGAGCGTGTTAAACAGAACACGTCAGGGATCAACGTACCTCGGCACAGAGACTAAGCGTTGGATATTGGCATCCACCTACAGCTGCGGTTTTCCTGCTGCTTCCACCAAGAGCCTGGCTAAAGGC
>NW_011140175.1:0-535 GCF_000146605.3 Meleagris gallopavo
AATATGATATTTCTCCAAGAATGCCAGTTTATCGCAATATACGACATTTTATACCGCAAATAGCCGCTTTCTCCCAAATATGCCATTTTCTGCCAGGAACTGCAGTTTCCTCCCACAAATACCATTTTTCAACCAGAATAGGACGTTTTCTCCCATCAATACCGTTTTTCAACCAGAAATATGACGTTTTCTCCGAGAAATAGTAGCTTTCTCCCAAAATATGATATTCTGCCCCAGAAATTCCAGTTTTATCACCAAAGACTCTACGTTTTTCACCAGAAATACCTATTTTATCCCCAAACATGACATTTTCTCCAGAAATACCAGATTTCTTCCCTTAAATATGACACCTTTTCCAAGAAATAGTAGATTTTTCCCCAAAAATATGATATTCTCTCCAAGAAATGCCAGTTTTATCGCAAATATACGACATTTTATACCGCAAATAGCCGCTTTCTCCCAAAAATATGCCATTTTCTGCCAGGAACTGCAGTTTCCTCCCACAAATACCATTTTTCAACAGAAATAGGACGTT
>NW_011140176.1:0-548 GCF_000146605.3 Meleagris gallopavo
TGACCCAGAGAGGACTTGTCAGGTCCAGGAGGTCCTGAGGTGGGTTCAAAGGGTCCTTTCTTCTGGAAGCGTCTGGAGATGAGCCAGAGGGATTTGGGGTGACCAGGGTGTCCCCAGGGTCCCCTGCAGTCCTCCAGAGGTCTCAAATGGGAATTTTGAGGACAGCCCCACATAGTGACGCGTCCTCCCTCTGCTTTGTCCCCGTGGGATCGCCCCAAAACCATCTGTTTCTATTAAAATAAATACTGTGTTGATTTCATTGCATTTTTTTCCCAACTTCCCTTCAGAAATGGATGGTTCCTGCCAAACCCTTGTGCAAAGCCCCACTGAAACAAGCCTCCCTGAGGCCACCGGGCGACACCACGACAACCGTCAGCGGTGCCAGCACTGGGACAACATCCTGTCCCTGAAGTTTTCACCGTCACCGTAACCGTGGAACCTGGCGCCGTCCCAACCCGTCTACCTTGAGAGCGCCATCAGCGTCCTACAGCTCCCTGCCAAGTTGGGAGGGAGTGCTGATTGGGCTGGGGGGAGAAGGGCACTACAGA
>NW_011140177.1:0-548 GCF_000146605.3 Meleagris gallopavo
TAAAAATGACGTCACACACCCCATTGTGACATCACACAACCCAAAATGACGTCACACGCCCATTGTGATACCACAGACCCCAAATGACGTCACAACCCCCATGTGACGCAATACCCCCAAAATGACGTCACACACCCCTAAAATGACGTCACACACCCCATATGACGTCACACAACCACATGTGACGTCATACCCCAAAATTGACGTCACACACCCCATGTGACGTCACAACACCCAAGTGACATCACACGCCCAAAATGACGTCACACTCCCCTAAAATGACGTCACACACCCCATGTGACGTCACAACCCCCAAATGACGTCACACACAAAATGACGTCACACAACCCTAAAATGATGCCACACACCCCAAATGACATCACACACCCCATGTGACGTCACACACCCCATGTGACATCACACCCCCAAAATGATGTCACACACCCCCATTTGACGTCACACACTCCGAACAAAGTCACACCTGCCATGTGACATCACAAACTCAAAATGACCTCACACCCCAAAAATGACGTCACACACCCATTGTG
>NW_011140178.1:0-648 GCF_000146605.3 Meleagris gallopavo
TGGCTGTACTCTGGATGCACTCGCACAGCTCCATGTCTCCCCTGCACTGAGCACTCCACATCTGGACGCAGCACTGCAGGTGAGGCCTCCCCAGCGCAGAGCAGAGGGATGGGGGATCTCCTCCCTTGGCCCGCTGACTGCGCATCTTTGGATGCAGCCCAGGATACGGTTGGCTTTCTGGGCTGGAAGGGCCCACTGCTGGCTTGTGTCCAGCTCCCACCCACCAGTACACCCAGGCCTTATGGAGCAGGACTACGCTCAGTCCTTTCATCCCCTAGCATGTTTTGGTGGTGGGTGTTCCCTCATCCCAGCTACTGACCCTGCACTTGGGATTTGTGGCCACTGCTCAGCCTGTTGAGGTCTCTGTGGATGGCATCCCGTCCCTCTGCTGTGTCACTGCACCCCACAGCTTGGTGTCCTTAGGGTGCACTCAACCCCACTGTTGATGTCCCTGATGAAGGGGAAACCCAGATGCTTGTACAAACTGGGCGTAGAAGCCCTTGGGAGCAGCCCTGCGGAGGACTCGGGGATCCTGGTGGACAAAGAGCTGGACATAAGCCAGTAGTGTGCACTTGCAGCCCAGAAGGCCAACTGTATCGTGGGCTGCATTACAAAGAGGAGCGACCAGCAGGGAGAGGGAGGTGATTG
>NW_011140179.1:0-561 GCF_000146605.3 Meleagris gallopavo
AAGGAAAAAACACAACAGTCAAGGCACAGAGACAGCATCAGGTAAGTGAAGGCAAGGTCAGAGGAATGGCATGGGCAAGGAGACAAGGGAGGCAAAGCAAGGCAAGGCAAAGAATGGAAAGCAAAGGAGCAACTGAAAGCAAAGCCAACAAACATACTCTGAACAGGAAAGCAATGCTTGTTGCAGCAAGGAACAAGATCACGCAAAGAAAGGAGCAGGAAAGACAAAGAATACACAAATAGGAAACAAAGACAATGCAAAGCAAACAAAAAAGCCTCACTACAGAAAAAAATAAAAAAAAGATAAAAACAAAACAAGGAATAGAAAACGAAGCAAAGCAAAGCGAGGATGAGAAATACAAGAGGAAAGCCAATGAATTCAATACACTAGCATGGCAAAGCAAAGAATCCTAGCAAAAGTAAAGAGAGAACAAAGCTCACCAGTGCTTAACAATGGAAAAGAAAGAACCAAAATTTAACAGACAATGACAAGGCCAGCATACTAACAAAAAACAAAGAGACAAACCAAAGACCAAGGAAAAACCAGACAAAAAGGAAAGAA
>NW_011140180.1:0-540 GCF_000146605.3 Meleagris gallopavo
TCTTCCTTCCAGCTCGCTGCTCCTTTAGATCCCTGGTGAGAACAGGAGGGGTTTTGGGCAGGTGCTGGCACAGCTTAGGAGCAAGACAGTGCAGCTGGGCGACTTGTAGGGAAGGGATAAAGAGAGGCAGAGAAATGGCTGCCTCCCCTCAGCGTTCTGACCTTAAACCATCCCCAGCGTATGCATCGGGGAGAAGAACTGCCCTATTCTTTGAGAAGAGTTTCTCTTCTTGTACAGAAACCCGTTGGCTGTTGGACCACATGGAAAGAGATGGAAGAAAATACAAGAAAGGTCTTGCAGAAAACGGTCCTTTGCTCCATTCCCGTCGTTGGTGCACTGAACAAGATCCACCAGCCTCACACGGACGCTCTTTCTCCCTGAACCGCAGGCCCCAACTGAAGCAATTGCAATTCCTCCTTTAAGAAGCAGAAGAGAAGCACAAAAACACAAAGTAGTTACAAAGCGGCTGCATGTTTTTCTTACAGCGCTGCACACACACACGCTGGGCGCAGAGGGGGCAGCCCCTCCTAGTTTGCACTC
>NW_011140181.1:0-479 GCF_000146605.3 Meleagris gallopavo
GCATGCCGGGAAATGCACATTCCACTTCCTTGCTGTTTCCACCGAGACCAACACATCGCTCCGTGCAGTTGTTACGGCACTTGGGAGCACCGCAGCTCTGCTGCCACCTGTTGGACACAATACAGTCATGAAGGCACTGCCCTGCATCCGTGCCTCTTTCACAAACCTGTGCTCCTTTCTCGGAGCACATGGCTGCACTCTGTGCACCATGTTGCTTACCACCAGAGAAGGCTCAGCTACCCAACACCATTTTTTGCTTCCATCTTGTCTGAGAACTGCTCATTATGCACAGCCCTCATCTTTGCTTTGGTGAGGTGGGGACTGCCATTGCTTCCTCAGTCCCACAGACCCCTTCCCATCCCACACTGCCATGGGAGATCAGGTTCTGGACCACCTGAGGACCCAAACATCCAGGAGTCCTTGGGTCCTGACGAGATGAGTCCCAGAGTTCCGAGGGAATTCACTGCTGCAGTCACCGA
>NW_011140182.1:0-320 GCF_000146605.3 Meleagris gallopavo
CTGACATACCATCAGCACTGGGGAGACCTGAAAATGGGGAAAGGAAAAGCACCCAGTGAAAGCAACGTGAGCACGAGGGACATCCGACACCAAGCTGAGAGCACCTCAGCAAGTATTTAAAAAGGACACGTCAAGGATCAACGTACCTTGGCACAGAGACCAAGCTTTGGATATTGGCATCCACCTCCGGCTGCAGTTTCCTGCTGCTTCCACCAAGAGCCTGGCTAAAGTCCTGGCACCGCACACGACGACCGCAGTGCCACGCTGCAAGCGTTTGGGCACAGGACAACAAAAGCAGAGACCGCCTTCCGGTAGGGACA
>NW_011140183.1:0-550 GCF_000146605.3 Meleagris gallopavo
AGACAAACAAAATATAAACACACGCACTAGGAATTACTGACTGCACTCCCTCAACATCAAGTTCCCTTGCGGTACACATTGAACATCCCCGTTTTCCTGCATCACCCACCAAGTGGACCCAGGTCCCTGGGCAAAAACAGTTCCACGAAGAGGTTTGTCCTTCTCAGAGGCTGGAATAACCCAAACTGCCTTTTCCCAACATATTCTTTACATGTACAACAGGGACTTTATCTCCCTCTACGGTATGTAGGGAGCTGGACTGGGTTGGACCACCACGATTGATAGATCCTCTGGTATTGACTAACCAGGTGGCTTCTGCCAAATGCTTCTCCCAGTGCTTAAATGTACCGCCTCCCATTGCTTTCAGCATAGTTTTTAACAACCCATTGTATCGTTCAATCTTACCTGAGGCCGGTGCATGGTAGGGAATATGGTAAATCCACTGAATACCATGACCTTTAGCCCAGGTACCTACAGAGAATTTTTAAAATGAGTCCCATTATCTGACTCAATTCTTTCTGGGGTACCATGTCGCCACAGGACTTGTGTC
>NW_011140184.1:0-646 GCF_000146605.3 Meleagris gallopavo
GCCACCGGAAGTCCCTCCTCCTCCCACCGGAAGTCCCCCCCCCTCACCTTGAAGAAGGTGACGGTGGCGCTGTAGCAGACGCTGAGCAGGAAGAGCGCCACGAAAACGGCGATGGTTCCCCACAGCCCTTCCTCCTCCGCCTTTTCGTCGCACAGCGCCCCCATCACTTCCGCCTCCGGAACTGCAAGTAGGGGGGGGAGGGGACAGACGGACAGACAGCGTCAGCAAAATGGCCCCGACCCCAAAATCCCCCAAATTTCCCCCAAAATCCCTCAGTTTTCCCTCAAATTTCTCCGTTTTCCCCCAAATTTCTCCATTTTCCCCGATTTCTCTCCATTTCTCCCCAAATTTTCCCATTTTTACCCATTTTTTACCCATTTTTACCCCCAGTTTTTCCCGATTTTGTCAGATTTTCCCAAATTTTCCCCATCATTCTCTCAATTTTTCCGCCGGTCTTCCCAATTTTTTCCATTTCTTCCCATTTTTTTTCCCATTTCTTTCCACATTTTCCCACTTTTCTGTGTTTTTTCCCCAATTTTTTTTCTCATTTTTTCCCAAAATTCCCCCAAGTTTTTCCCTTAATTTCCAATTTTCCTGATTTCCCTCCCCAATTTTCCCCAGTTTTTACCCAAAATTTCCCATTTTT
>NW_011140185.1:0-662 GCF_000146605.3 Meleagris gallopavo
AAGTCTCCGGAGCGGTTCAGCGCGAATACCGCTTTCAACGCGTGAGAGCGAAGGAGTGCGATTCCGATGCCGACAAGTGCGAATTCAGCCTCCTGCACTACCTGCGAGTGGAGGGGGTTTTTTCTCCGAAGTCCAGAAATGATTACTCCTCACTGTCCGAAACTCTCTCCCTGAAAGCACTACGGTTGTCGCTCCTCAAACTTGCACATGCCTTTTTAGATCGTTTTTTCCCTTCCAATCTTTTCCTCTCTGAAAGCAGATGTGTAGCAGTGAAAAAATTCACTAGTATGAATTGTGGCTCGAACTAAAGCAGAGACATAGTATTCAGAGGTAGGCGTAGTGCATTCTGCATGTAACCAAGGCCAAGTGCAAACCGCTCCTTTCCGATGTGCGCACAGGAGTTCGCTCACTGGTGGGAGGAAAGCAGCCGGCTGAAGTGGCCCGTTCCCGGCAAGCGACAAACACGAGACCGCTGCTGACGGCTGAAAGCGGCGTTCGTGGAGAAGCCCGATTTCTCGGCCATGTACGGCAAAGTCTCCGGAGCGATTCAGCGCGAATGCCGCTTTCTGCGCGTGAGAGCGAAGGAGTGCGATTGCGATGCCGACAAGTGCGAATTCAGCCTCCTGCACTACCTGCGAGTGGAGGGTTTTTCTCCGAAGTCC
>NW_011140186.1:0-445 GCF_000146605.3 Meleagris gallopavo
TGTTCCTATTGCCCTCAGGCCCTCAGGATCATCTGTTACCATTGGTGTTGGGCTGTCCATCTGCAAGGCAGATGGGAAGCACAGGAGGAGCAGCCTCCTGCTCTTCTCCCCCACACTGCCCTCCCCTGCACAGCCCTGCTCACCGGGTTGCTGGTCTGGATTTGGTTTCCATGGCCATTTCAGGCTCATTCTGCCAGCAACGCCGCGTTGACAAGCCACTGCAATCAGGTGGTTTGGTGCCAGCACCTGCAGTGGGGTCAGGAGTCAGCAAAGCACTGGAAAAGCTTTGGGGAAGAGGAAGGGAGATTACCTGCAATTTTTGGGAGCAAGACAGGCTCCATTTTGGGGTTGACTTATCTTTTTTTGGAGCACACGAACACCCCTTGTTCTAATTGAGCTCAGGCCCATGGGATCACCTGCTTCCATTGGTGTTGTGCTGTCCATC
>NW_011140187.1:0-724 GCF_000146605.3 Meleagris gallopavo
TGGGATCAGCAGCTCTGCCAGAGGAGGAGGCGAGGCTGCGCGCCGAGCTGCAGGAGAGGAAGGGGAGGAGGTCCCAGCACAGCTTTGCACGGTGCCCTGCGGCACTGGGCAGCTCCTGGCTCAGCTGTGGGATCGGACGAGGAGGGGGAGCAGGAAATGTGAGGGTGGGAGGGCACTGCCAAACACAGCTGGTGCATCTCTGTGCAGTTTTGCCTTCCCGGGAGGAACCCAGAGCTTCCCGGTTTGTTTCTGCTCCTGTAGCATCTGTACTGCAGTGTGAGCATAAGGTTCTGCTGCCTTCTTCTTCTTCTTCTGGAAGAGCCTCTCCGCCACGGACATCTGATGCAGGCACCTGTCTTTTTTGTTTGTTTTTTTTTAATCAGGACACATTATAGCTGTTGTGGAGCACTGTGGCTCCACAGCTGTACAGCACAGCATCTAAGGGACAGCTTTTATTTAGCTGGCAGGTGTCACTGCTTCCTGAGGCACTGTGCAGCCATAAAAGCATCCCAAAGCATCTCTTACTCTTACATCATTGGCCTCATCTCACTGCCATGTTTAATTTCTAGAGCCAACAGGTCTGTCCAACAGCTCTGCTGAGAGGAGAACCAACATTTGTTTCAGGCACGTGTCCTGAGATCTGGAAAGCCCCGATGTGTCCAGGTGCAGGCAGAACAGGCAAGGACAGCCGGCAGAGGGCGTTGAACACCTCGTGTCTGCCTGC
>NW_011140188.1:0-661 GCF_000146605.3 Meleagris gallopavo
TTTTCCCCTTCCAGCCCCAGTTTCCACCTCCCAGCCCCCAGTTTCCCCCTTCCAGCCCCATTTTTCCCCCCTTCCCAGCCCCCCCATTTCCACCCTCCAGCCCCATTTTCACCCTGCTGGCCCCCCTCTCTCTGCAGGGCGCCTCTGCTCTGTTCGACATGATCGAGTACTACGAGTCGGCCACGCACCTCAACATCTCCTTCAACAAACACATCGGCACGCGGGGCTGGCAGGCGGCCGCCCACATGATGCGGAAGGTGGGTGGTGGGGATCCCGGCGTCCTTTGCCCTTCCAGGACCTTTCCGCCCCTCGCTCTGGATGTTGAGCTCCGCGCCGCCGTAAGCACGGCTGCCCGCCCCGTTCCGTCCCCGCGGCGGGGTCCCGGCTGCAGCCCCCTCCCCGATTTCTCGCAGACCAACTGCCTGCAGTACCTGGACGCCCGCGGGACGCCCCTCCTCGACCACTCGGCGCCGTTTGTGGCGCGGGCGCTGCGCATCAGCAGCAGTTTGGTGGTGCTGCACCTGGAGAACGCCAGCCTGTCGGGGCGGCCCCTCATGCTGCTGGGTGAGAGAGCCCACAGTGACCCCAGTCGCCCTAACGAGCCTAACGACCCCAGTGATCCTAACGACCCCAATGACCCCAGCCCCAGTCACCCTAACGA
>NW_011140189.1:0-775 GCF_000146605.3 Meleagris gallopavo
GCCACTTATGGGGCGGGAGGGGCGATATGGGAGGGCTCTGTGTGATGCTATGGGGCAGGGAGTTGATATGGGAGGCTGTGGGGAGGGGGGCCCACTTATGGGGCGGGGGGGGCGATAGGGGGAGGGACTCTATTTGGGATGCTATGGGGCGGGGGGGGCCCCTATACTGTGGGTCTATTGGGGGGGGTCTCCATATGTGGGTCGGTAGAGGGCGATATGTGGTGCGGCCCCTTTAAGCCTTTGGCTGCACGAAGCCCTGCCCCCAACGCGAGGCTCCGCCCCGTCACTTAATATGCAAATAAGCAAGAACGTCCACCAATGATCGCTCTGCGCTATGCAAACCGAGCCGCGCTCTCCGTCCAATCAGCGCTCAGCAGGCGGACGTGCGTGCGTAGGGACGTGCTGCGCGTGCAGTAAAGCGCGCTTTCCCATTGGCTGATCCGCTTCTCTATTGCCAGCGCCACGCTAGAGTGCCGCCGGAAATTAGCGGCGTGACTGGCTAGGTGGTACCGGAAGTTTTTTAGGGGCGTGACCGGAAGTGACGTAACAGCGTAGTAGTTAGGAGATCAGGCGGTACCGGAAAGTTGGGGGCGTTACCGGAAGTGATGATCCAGCGCAGCGGATTGGCAGAGCGTTGACTGCGCCGGAAGTCGGGGGGCGAGGCCGGAAGCTGTCATCGGGCCGCAGTATATAAGCAGCGCGCAGGCGGCGCCGCGGCCTTTCGGCGGAGGACGGCGGGGAGGACGCCATGGGGCGGCGGCCGGCGCGGTGGTGA
>NW_011140189.1:1431-3558 GCF_000146605.3 Meleagris gallopavo
TATGGGGCGCTGTGGGGCCTCTATGGGTCTATAGGGGCCTCCATGGGGCCCTTAAAGGCCTTCTTAGGTCTCTGTGGGGCCTCTGTGGGTCTGTAAGGGTCTCTATGGGGCCTGTGGGGGTCTATGGGGATGTCTGTGGGGTCTGCGTGGGTCAGTAGTGGTCTCTATGGAGTGCTGTGGGGCCTCTGTGGGCCTACAGGGGTCTCTGTGGGGCCTCTATGGGGTCTATGGGGCTGTGGGGCCTCTGTGGGTCTGTAGGGGCCTCCATAGGGCACTTTTGGGGCCTTTTTAGGACTCTGTGGGGCTTTGTGGGTCTGTAGAGGTTTTTATGGGGCTCTCTGTGGGTGTCCATATCACTGTAGTATCTCTATGGGGCGCTATGGGGTTTCTGTGGGTCTGTAGGGGCTCTCTATGGGGTGCTGTGGGGTTTCTGTGAGTCTATAGAGGTCTCTACGAGGTGCTGTGGGTCTGTAGGAGTTTCTATGGGGCGCTGTGGGGTTTCTGTGGCTCTGTAGAGGTTTCTATGGGGCGCTGTGGGTTCTCCCCCCCTAATTTTTTTCTTTCCCCCACCCAGTTACAGATACTGCAAAAATAAACCCTACCCCAAATCGCGCTTCTGCCGGGGGGTGCCGGGTAAGTGTGGGGCAGCCCCATAGCAGGCTCAATGTGTGGGGCAGCCCCATATGGGGTTCACTGGGGTCTCAATGTATGGGGCAGCCCCGTATGTGGCTCAGTGGGGTCTCAGTGTGTGGGGCAGCCCCATATGTGACTCAGTGGGGTCTCTGTGTGTGGGGCAGCCCCACGGAGTCCCATTTTTTGGCCTTTTTAGACCCCAAAATCCGCATTTTTGACCTGGGCCGGAAGAAGGCGAAGGTGGACGAGTTCCCATTGTGCGGCCATATGGTGTCTGATGAGTACGAGCAGCTCAGCTCCGAGGGTAATTAACGCTCGTTTGCTAATTGGGGGGGTGTCATTGGGCTCTGGGGATGAGAGTGGGGTTCGGTTATGGGGGGAAGGGGGGCAGAGGGGGCGTTAATTGGGGGTGTGTGGGGTTCTTAATAAGGAGGGACTGTAATTAAGGAGAGTGGGCAAAGAGGTTTTAATTAAGAGCGGTGGGGGGGCTCTAATTAAAGAGCAGATTACAATTAAGGGGGGGTGTAATTAAAGGGGTGGGCAGAGGAAGGTTTAATTATGAGGGTCTGTGTGGGGTCTGTTTCTGTGGGGCTCTATGGGGTCTCTATAGGGGTTTCTTTTTATGGGGCTCTGTCTGGTTTGCCACTATGGGGCGGTGATTTGGGGCTCTATGGGGTCTCTGTGGCCTCGGTGGGGCGTTGCTATGGGGTCTCTATGGGGCGTTGCTATGGGGTCTCTAAGGGGGTGTTGTTATGGGGTTGCTATGGGGTGTTGTTATGGGGTGTGACCATTGGGTGTCATTACGAGGTGAGGCCGCTCGGTGGCGCTGTGGGTGTAATTCCGCCTCCTGACCGATGGGTGTCGCTGTGGGGGCGGGGCTATGGGATGCAATTCCACCTCCTAACCGCATGGTGTCGCTGCGCAGCGCTGGAGGCGGTACGGATCTGTGCCAATAAGTACATGGTGGTGTGCGACCACTGGGTGCAACGATGTGGTTTCACCGCTGGGTGTCGCTGTGGAGTTTCTATGGGGTGTAATAATGCGTTGTGACCGCTGGGTGTCGCTGCGGGGCGGTGCTTTGGGGTGTAATTCCACCTCCAGACCGCTGGATGTCGTTGTGGGCGTAATGACGCATTGTGACTGCTTGGTGTCCGTTGGGGTGTAATACATTTCCTGACCGCTGGGTGTCGCAGCGGAGGGCGTTTCTATGGGGTGTAATTGCGCGTTGTGACCGCTGGGTGTTGCTGTGGGCGTAATGACGCGGTGTGACGGCTGGGTGTCGCTGTCGAGCGGTACTCTGGGTCGTAATTCCACCTCCTGACCGGCGGGTGTCGCTGCGCAGCGCTGGAGGCGGCGCGGATCTGCGCCAACAAATACATGGTGAAGAGCTGCGGGAAGGACGGCTTCCACATCCGGGTGCGGCTGCATCCCTTCCACGTCATCCGCATCAACAAAATGCTGTCCTGCGCCGGAGCCGACAGGTGGGGGGCAGAG
>NW_011140190.1:0-1182 GCF_000146605.3 Meleagris gallopavo
AAAGAAAGACGGAGAGTTTTTACACTAAGCTCATAAAAATGACATCGTCACATTCCAGAATTAGAGCTATTAAAACGAGGCGCAGATATTTTTAGATGGATATTAACGGTAAATGATGCCATATTGAAAAGCACTTCCACCCAGCCCAGCCCCGGCCGAGCTTAACCAGAACCAAATGGCTCAAAAAAGAGCAGAATGAGCAAAATGACACAGGGAGAGGGAAAGAAAAAAGTGCTGGGCGGCCTCTGCAGCGCTGCCAGATCCCATTCCTCCCCTGTGTGAGGACTGGGGTCAGACCCACAAAGGCAGAGCGCTGCGGGATTCCCCCCATCCACCCCGTGAAGAAGGAGAAACCACCGCCCCAAATCCCTCCTGTTTTGTGCGCAGCGCACTCAGGAGCACTCAGAGGCCGCCGAGCAGAGGGACGAGTTTCCTTTTCTCCCTGTTGTGCCATGAGTGGGAGATGGGAGCCCCGTGCCGTGCAATGGGATCCGCGCTATCGCGGAGCGCTGCCCCCGCCCCCCTCCCTCCAACTTCTCCAAGTTGCTGCTTTTCTTTGCAAGCCTTATTTCCCCTAAGAACTCGCCCTTCATGTTGCACGCGTCTGCAATGAGCTGTAAATATCTCTCTATTTTTGTGTAATAAAACAAAACCCCGAACTGAGGCGGGAGAAGCAGAGCTCTCCAGACGCTCCTTTTCCATAGGACCGCACAGCGGGGAGCTGGAATTTAGGGTGGAATTTCAATTACAAAAAAAGAACAAAAAACCCCAAACACCCCTAAATTCAGGGGAAACCTGAGCCAAGCACAGCGCTGCGGTGCCCCGTGGCATCAGCGGGTACTGTGCAGCCCAGTGCCACCGAGGTGCCCTGAGTTTGTGCAGCCTCTGCGGTGCGCAGGGGACACGGAGGGGCTCCGGCTGACCCCATTCCATCAGGGGTTCGGGCAGAGGATGCAGGCACAGCATTTGGAAAGGCTGAGGTGCAACACACTCACGGGAGGACGTTCCTGGAGCAATCTGGGAACCCCGTGAGCCCCAAACCAACCCCAGCTCTTGGGGCCCTGCTCTGCACAATCCCCCCAGCAGCAGCAGCCCCCCCAGTGATGGGGCGCACCTGAATACCCCAAAGTCCCAGTACTGCCCGACCCACACCCCAGCACCGGGCAGTGCCCCCCACCCCAC
>NW_011140191.1:0-317 GCF_000146605.3 Meleagris gallopavo
AAATGACGTCACACACCCCCATAATGACCGTCACACACCCCCATGTGACGTCACACCACCACATGTGACGTCATTCCCCAAAAATGACGTCACACACCCTACGTGACGTCACAACCTCCAAGAGACGTCTCACGACCAAAATGACGTCACACACCCCATGTGACGTCACTACCCCCATGTGACGCAATGGCCCCCAAATGACGTCACACACCCCGAAAATGACGTCACACACCCCATGTGACGTCACAACCCCCATGTGGCGCAATACCCCCAAAATGACGTCACACACCCCTAAAATGACGTCATACACCCCATGT
>NW_011140192.1:0-397 GCF_000146605.3 Meleagris gallopavo
TTTCTGGCGAACCGCTTTTCCTGAAGTGGGAGCAGCTTTTATGGGCAGACACCCCCCAGCAGCCAGAGTCCGCTCTGATGTGAGCAGACAGAAAATGGAGGTGGAATACTGGACTGGCCTGTTGGTAGCCACGCGTGACCGTCTGGTGCGAACTGACAACAACGTTGTGGTTCCGTAACAGCCTCTCAGGCCCCTGCCCCATCACAGCCCGCACCCCAACCCACTCCCACTCCCGACTCTCCTTTTATCTCGGAAGCCGCCCTTGCCCCTCACAAGGCATCTCCATGCTCGCAGGCAACATAGCCTGGGCCTTGCCAGAGGCCCGGTGAGCATGCAGCTGGGCGCCCACAGCCGGGGCTTCGTGACAGCATGGTCCAGCTCAGCACGGCCCAGCACG
>NW_011140193.1:0-543 GCF_000146605.3 Meleagris gallopavo
GCGCCCGCCATCATGACGATGGCGTTGATGTTGACCACCCGCGCCCAGAGGGGGTCTTCGGGGGGCGGGGCCAAAGGTTCGGCCACGCCCCCTTGGTCAAGCCACGCCCCCTCCCCCGTTGACCCCGCCCCTTGGTTTATTGGCCCCACCCCTTGGGAGTCTGGCTCCACCCCTTGGCTTCTTGGCTCCGCCCCTTGGGAGCCTGGCTCCACCGCTTTGAAGCCTGGCTCCGCCCCTTGGCTGCTTGGCTCCGCCCCTTGGCTGCTTGGCTCCGCCCCTTGTGAGTGTGGCTCCGCCCCTTTGCTGCTTGGCTCCGCCCCTTGGCCGCTTGGCTTCACTTCAACATCTGGAGGAATGACCCCAATGCCCCCATTCTGTCCCTATTGACCCCACTGTGTCCCCATTGACCCCACTGTGTCCCCATTGACCCCACTGTGTCCCCACTGCCCCCCTTCTGTCCCCAATTCCCCCATTATGACCCCATTACCCCACATCGTCCCCACTGTGTTCCCATATTGTCCCCACTGCCCCCATATTGTCCCC
>NW_011140193.1:21199-21664 GCF_000146605.3 Meleagris gallopavo
TGGGGTCACAGCTATGGGGTCACGTGGGGTCACGTGGGGTCACGTGGGGTCACAGCTGTGGGGTCACGTGGGGTCAAGGGGGCTCACAGCTATGGGGTCACCTCTATGGGTCACAGCTATGGGGTCACGTGGAGTCACAGCTGTGGGGTCACGTGGGGTCACAGCTGTGGGGTCTGATCTATGGGGTCACAGCTACGGGTCACAGCTGTGGGGTCATGTGAGGCCGTGTGGGGTCACAGCTGTGGGGTCTGATCTATGGGGTCACAGCTATGGGTCACAGCTATGGGTCACAGCTGTGGGGTCACTTGGGGTCACAGCTGTGGGGTCATGTGGGGTCAGAGCTACGGGGTCACGTGGGGTCACGTGGGGTCACAGCTGTGGGGTCACGTGGGGTCACGTGGGGTCACGTGGGGTCACAGCTGTGGGGTCACGTGGGGTCACGTGGGGTCACAGCTATGGGGTCAC
>NW_011140194.1:0-583 GCF_000146605.3 Meleagris gallopavo
CTGTTCTCAGATCTGGCATGGAGAAGAAGAAAGATACAGTAGGATTGAAAGACAGTTATTGGCTGTCTATTCGGCATTGCAGGCAATAGAGCCAATAACTCAAACGGCTGAAGTTATAGTCAAGACCACTCTGCCGATTCAGGGGTGGGTAAAAGATCTGACCCACCTTCAGCCAATGGGCAGAACTGCGAGCCGTGTGGATGGTTTATAACTAAGGAACCCGGTGATGGTATCCTGAACACCTGTACGGATAGTTGGGCTGTGTACCGAGGGCTCACTCTGTGGATTGCACAGTGGGCCACCCAGGAATGGACTATCCATGCCCGGCCGATCTGGGGCAAGGACATGTGGTCAGACATATGGAATACAGTCAAACACAGGACTGTACGTGTCTACCATGTTTCTGGTCATCAGCCCCTACAGTCACCGGGAAAGTGATGAAGCCGACACGCTGGCCCGAGTTCGATGGATTGAGAATTCACCATCCGAGAACATCGCCCGTTGCTTACATCAGAAGCTACGGCGTGCGGGACAAAAGGCAATGTGGGCAGCTGCTAAAGCATGGGGACTGCCCATACAGCTA
>NW_011140195.1:0-461 GCF_000146605.3 Meleagris gallopavo
CTTCAGATAGGAATAAAAAAACCCCCAAAAATTCAATTTTCAACCCTAAATCCTCTTTTTTTTTTGGGATCCGGGTGGGATTTGGGTTCAGATAGAGATAATACCCCAAAAAATTCAATTTTCGCCCCCAAACCCCCATTTTTTTTGGGATCCGGATGGGGCTTTGTGTACGGAAACCACCCGGACCCCCCTGAAAACCCCTCTTTTGGCCCCATTTCTTTTTGGGATCAGTGTGTTTAGGTTCAGATAGGAATAAAAATACCCCCCAAAATTGAATTTTCTACCCTAAATCCCCATTTCTTTTTGGGATCTGTTGACTTGGCTTCCGGTAGGGATAAAAAAATCCCAAAAAATTCAATTTTTGACCCTAAATCCCCATTTCTTTTTGGGATCAGTTGATGTGGCTTCCAGTAGTGATAAAATAATCCCCAAAAATTGAATTTTTGACCCCAAACCCCCAT
>NW_011140195.1:2172-2788 GCF_000146605.3 Meleagris gallopavo
AAAAGTGGGATTTGGGGCATTTATGGGGTTTTTGGGGTGGAAACGTTGGGTTTTGGGGTAGAATGATGGGTTTTTGGGGTGGAAAAGTGGGATTTGGGGCATTTATGGGGTTTTCGACCCTCAACCCCCATTTCTTTTTGGGATCTGTTGACTTGGCTTCAGATAGGAATAGAAAAATCCCCCAAAAAATCAATTTTTGACCCTAAATCCCCATTTCTTTTTGGGATCAGTTGATGTGGCTTCCAGTAGTGATAAAATAATCCCCCAAAAAATTCAATTTTTCGCCCCCCAAATCCCCATTTTTTTTTGGGATCCGGATGGGGCTTTGTGTACGGAAACCACCCGGACCCCCCTGAAAACCCCTCTTTTTTGCCCCCTAAAACCCCAAAAAAAGCCTCCCTTCGTGGTGACGCTGGACGAGGTGGAGCTGATCCACTTTGAGCGGGTCCAGTTCCACCTCAAGAACTTCGACATGGTCATCGTCTACAAGGACTACAGCCGCAAAGTCACCATGATCAACGCCATCCCCGTGGCCTCCCTCGACCCCATCAAGGAGTGGCTCAAGTGGGTCGGCCCCGGGAAAAAAACCCCACAAAGCCCCCAACGTTTGGGGTTC
>NW_011140197.1:0-365 GCF_000146605.3 Meleagris gallopavo
GATAAAACTGGCATTTCTTGGAGAAAATATCATATTTTTGGGGAAAAATCTACTATTTCTTGGAAAAGGTGTCATATTTAAGGGAAGAAATCTGGTATTTCTGGAGAAAATGTCATGTTTGGGTGTAAAATAGGTATTTCTGGTGAAAAACGTAGAGTCTTCGGTGATAAAACTGGAATTTCTGGGGCAGAATATCATATTTTGGGAGAAAGCTACTATTTCTCGGAGAAAATGTCCTATTTCTGGTTGAAAAACGGTATTGATGGGAGAAAACGTCCTATTTCTGGTTGAAAAATGGTATTTGTGGGAGGAAACTGCAGTTCCTGGCAGAAAATGGCATATTTTGGGAGAAAGCGGCTATTTGC
>NW_011140198.1:0-385 GCF_000146605.3 Meleagris gallopavo
GTGGGATGGGGTGAGGTGGCAGCTAGTGGCCCCGCTCTGAGCAGGCTTAGCCCTGCCCGACCAGCGGCCCCGCACGCCCACGGCCCCACAGCGGGCTCGGGGAGGGGGGGAAGCCCCATAGCGCGCCCTACAACCAGAGCCCGAGTGCCATATCCACACCGTGCTGCAGGGCAGGGAGCATCGATCCTACCGCAGCTGGGGGGAGGGGAGCGGTTACAGGAGCACCTGTACCCCCCCCCCACCCCAGAACAGCGCTGAGACCCCACAAACTCACTGCACCGGTGTGACTGGTGCCGATGTCCCCATGGGGGGGGACGGGGACTGCGGCGTCCCCAAGGAATGGGGCAGGGAAATCCCCTGGGGGTGAAGCAGGTGCGGACGGGGC
>NW_011140199.1:0-353 GCF_000146605.3 Meleagris gallopavo
CCCAAAATGACGTCACACACCCATGTGACATCACAAACCCCAAATGACGTCACAACCCCCATGTGACGTCACACACCCAATGTGATGTCACACCCACCCATGTGACGTCATAACCCAAAAAAGTGACGTCACACACCCCATGTGACGTCACACACCCAAAATGATGTCACACACCCCCCATTTGACGTCACACACTCCGAATCAAGTCACACCTGCTATGTGATGTCACAAACTGAAAAATGACCTCACACCCCCAAAAAATGACGTCACACACCCACTGTGACATCACACAACCCAAAATGACGTCACAAACCCCTAAAATGACGTCACACACCCTATATGACGTCACACCA
>NW_011140200.1:0-578 GCF_000146605.3 Meleagris gallopavo
TGTCACACACCCCTAAAATGATGTCACACACCCCAAATGACGTCACACGCCCATTGTGACATCACACATCCCATGTGATGTCACAACCCACATGTGACGTCATAACCCAAAAAAGTGACGTCACACACCCCATGTGACGTCACAACCCCCAAGTGACGTCACTCGCCCATAAGTGACGTCACACACCCCATGTGACATCACACACCCCAAATGACGTCACAAAACCCATATGACGCAATACCCCCAAACTGACATTACACACCCCTAAAATGACATTACACACCCCCATAATGACGTCACAACCCCCATGTGACGTCACACAACCCTATGTGATGTCACAAAACCCAAGTGACGTCATAACCCAAAAAGGTGACGTCACACACCCCCAAGTGACGTCACACGCCCATAAATGACGTCACACACCCCCATGTGACATCACACACCCCAAATGACGTCACAACCCCCATATGATGCAATACCCCCAAAAATGACGTCACAAACCCCATGTGACGTAACACAACCCCATGTGATGTAATACCCCCAAAGTGACGTCACACACCCCATGTGACGTCACAACA
>NW_011140201.1:0-401 GCF_000146605.3 Meleagris gallopavo
TGGGGTGCATGATGTTCATTACCTGCTGGACACATCTCACACCACTGACTGGAGGAGCCCAGGCAATCCTTCAACTCCATCAGGCTGCAAAATGAAATCAGAAGAGACGCAGAACATCATTTAAAACACAACAAGGATGCACACAATGCCCTTAAAAAACACCCACCGCATGGATGCAATTAGCACATAGCCCTATTAATGACAGCCATCCAGCTTGAGATCCTCCAGAAAAGCAGAGCTCACAGCTCTGAAATCAAGCAGGAATCACTCACCCCATTCTAAGGCTCACCCCACACCCCAAGGAAGCAGTCTCCAGATTCCGATGCTGCTCTTACACCTAGCAGCCCTTCAGCACACTTGGAATCCCCCCAAAAAGAGAAGATCACAGCCCTGAAAGAAAA
>NW_011140202.1:0-371 GCF_000146605.3 Meleagris gallopavo
CCTGCTGCTGGCCATCGCCTGGCTGCTGCCGCCGGTCCCCAGCAGCACCCCGGGGTCCTCATGGAGTGCAGTGCCCCGAAAAACCGTCCCCTATGCGGGTAAGTACCGTGTCCCCCCCCGGCCGGGTCCCCCTTTGTCCCACCCCCTGCCCCCATCCTTGTGCCACCACCCCGAGACCCCCAGCCCTTGGGGTCCCCTGTGCCACCCTGCACCCCTTTGCTGCTCCTCGTTCCCACGTGGTGGCACAGCCCCCTCCCCCCCCTTTCCTGTGCCACACCCCTTCCCAAGACCCCCGACCCGGGCACCAATGTCCCCACACACCTGTCGCCCGTGTGCCGTACTTGTGTCCCCTTCACTTTGCCATGCCCCCA
>NW_011140203.1:0-481 GCF_000146605.3 Meleagris gallopavo
AGGGAAGGGGGGAGGTCGTGGGGGTATCTGGGCACAGGGGATTGGAGGGTGCACAGTGGCTTGGGGGGACACAGAGGCTTGGGGAGAGCAATGGAGGGGGCAACAGGAAGGTCGTAGTGGCTTGGGAGGGGGCACGGGGGACTTGGGGGACACGGGATTGGGGGTGTTACAGGGGGATTGGGGGCAGGAGGGCTTGGAGGGACGTGGGGGAGGGTACCGGGCATTGGTGGGGGCATGGAATTGGGAGGGGGCACAGTGCCTTGGAGGGCTCGGGGGCACGGGGGGGGTCGCGGGTGCTTGGAGGCGGGCGCAGGGAGAGGTACGAGAGGGGGCACGGAACCGGGAGGGGTGCAGGAACTCGGGGAGGCGGGGGGCTGGGAGGGGGCGCGGGGGGCTCCGAGCATCTCCTCGGCGGGGTCCCGCCACTCACTGGTGCTGAGGATATCCCGGTGCGACACCAGCTCCGAGAGCGCCCGCGGAC
>NW_011140204.1:0-329 GCF_000146605.3 Meleagris gallopavo
ATGGGGTGTGTGACGTCCCTTTTTTGGGTTATGACGTCACATGGGTGGGTGTGGCATCACATGGGGTGTGTGACGTCACATGGGGGTTGTGACGTCATTATGGGGGTGTGACATCACATGTGGTGGTGTGACGTCATATGGGTGTGTGACGTCATTTTGGGTGTGTGACGTCATTTGGGTGTGTGATGTCACAATGGTGTGTGACGTCATTTAGGGTGTGAGGTAATTTTCAGTTTGTGACGTCACATGGCAGGTGTGACTTGATTCGGAGTGTGTGACGTCAAATGGGGTGTGTGACATCCTTTTGGGGGTGTGACGTCACATGGGGT
>NW_011140205.1:0-335 GCF_000146605.3 Meleagris gallopavo
CTCGGCCAGCTACGGCAAAGTCTCCGGAGCGGTTCAGCGCGAATGCCGCTTCTGCGCGTGAGAGCGAAGGAGTGCGATTCCGATGCCGACAAGTGCGAATTCAGCCTCCTGCACTACCTGCGAGTGGGGGGGTTTTTGTGCGCAGTCCTGAAAGGATCTCTCCCCACTTTCTGAAACGCTCTCCCTGAGAGCACTACAGCTGTCGCTCCTCGAACTTGCAAATGCCTTATTAGAGCTGGTTTTCCCTTCCACTCTTTTCCTCTCTGAATGCAGATGTGTAGCAGTGGAAACCTGACTAGCATGAATTGTGGCTCCCAATAAAAGCAGAGACATAG
>NW_011140206.1:0-303 GCF_000146605.3 Meleagris gallopavo
CACCCCATAATGTCACCCCATGGCGTCACCGCTGTGCCACCCCATAACGTCACCCCATGGCGTCACCCCATAACGTCACCCCATAACATCACCCCATGGCATCACCCCATGGCGTCACCCCATAACGTCACCCCATAACATCACCCCATGGCATCACCCCATGGCGTCACCCCATAACGTCACCCCATAACATCACCCCATGGCATCACCCCATGGCGTCACCCCATAACGTCACCCCATGGCATCACCCCATAATGTCACCCCGTGGTGTCACCCCATAATGTCACCCCATAACGTCACCCC
>NW_011140207.1:0-402 GCF_000146605.3 Meleagris gallopavo
TTTTTGTTTTTTCCATCACTAGTTTATAAACCCATATTTGATCATATTAATGTGTGTATGGCTGTACCTAAAATGTCATAGGACAAGACTCTTTACAGCTTATTTCTTTGTATCATCCAACGTCATAAAGTTTAATTCTCTTTTTAAAATTTTTATGATTATTTTCAAATTTTTATGCAAGTAGCTGGCTTCCTCATTCTTTTTCAGTAAAGCTGCAGTATAGAGACACCTGCTGGGAAGTGAATGAATGGAAACAAATGCAAATATTCATCCTAGTAGTAATAATAAAAAAAGAAGTAATAGCATTATTCTTTTCAAAGCTTTTAATTTAACCTTATCTTTACTTGGTGTTTTTCATTTTTACAAAAACCATACTAATGATACAGAAAAATTACAGGCAGG
>NW_011140208.1:0-763 GCF_000146605.3 Meleagris gallopavo
AGTCCTGAAAGGGTCTCTCCCAACTTTCTGAAACGCGCTCCCTGAGAGCACTACAGCTGTCGCTCCTCGAACTTCCAGGTGTCTTATTAGAGAGGGTTTTCCCTTCCAATCTTTTCCTCTCTGAAAGCAAATGTGTAGCAGTGGAAAACCTCACTAGAATGGATTGTGGCTCGAAATAAAGGCAGAGACATAGTATTCGGAGGTAGGCGTAGTGCATTCTGTATGTAGCCAAGGGGAAGTGCAAACCGCTCCTTTCCGATGTGCGCACACGAGACCGCTCACTCGTCGGAGAAAAGCAGCGGGCTGAAGTTGCCCGTTCTCGGCAAGCGAGAAAAACGAGACAGCTGCTGACGGCTGAAAGAGGCATTCGGGGAGACGCGCTATTTCTCGGCCAGCTACGGCAAAGTCTCCAGAGCGGTTCAGCGCGAATGCTGCTTTCTGCGCGAGAGCGAAGGAGTGCGATTCCGATGCCGACAAGTGCGAATTCAGGCTCCTGCACTCCCTGCGAGTGGGGGGTTTTTTCTCCGCAGTCCTGAAAGGATCACTCCCCACTTTCTGTCACGTTCTCCCTGTGAGCACTACAGCTGTTGCTCCTCGAACTTGAAAATTCCTTATTAGAGAGGGTTTTCCCTTCCACTCTTTTCCTCTCTGAAAGCAGATGTGTAGCAGTGGAAAACCTCACTAGAATGCATTGTGGCTCGAAATAAAGGCAGAGATATAGTATTCAGAGGTAGGCGTAGTGCATTCTGCATGTAGCAAAGGC
>NW_011140209.1:0-565 GCF_000146605.3 Meleagris gallopavo
AGGGACCCACAGAGACCCACAAAGACCCCATAGTGACCCACAGAGACCCATAGAGCCCCACAGGGCTCCATACCACCCCCAGCACCCCACTTACCAGCAGGGCTCCTGCCCACCCCACAGCACAGACCCACTCCCTGTGGGTGTTCTCCCATCGCTGCAGCTCCTGCCCCATAGCAGCGCCCGATGCGCCCCACACCGCCACAGCCTGACCCACAGCAAAGGGGTCAGCCCCATGGCGACCCACAGAGCCATATAGAGCCCCATAGGGACCTCATAGTGACCCACAGAGCCACATAGAGACCCCATAGAGACCCACAGAGACCCACAGAGCCCCATAGAGACCCATGGAGACCCATAGAGACCCCATAGAGACCCCATAGAGACCCCATAGACGACCCATAGAGCCCCATAGAGACCCATGGAGCCCCATAGAGACCCACAGAGACCCACAGAGCCCCATAGAGACCCACAGAGACCCATACTGACCCATACTGACCCATAGAGACCCATAGGGACCCATAGAGACCCACAGCGACCCATAGAGACCCATAGAGACCCACAGAGA
>NW_011140216.1:0-1163 GCF_000146605.3 Meleagris gallopavo
CCATGGAAACCAAAAATGACTTTTTTTTTAAGGTAGTATGACAGCAAAAAAACCACCACCACCAAACAGGATTGGTTGTCACTGCCTAGTAATGAAAGTCTTATACAGTTGACAGTGAAAGTGTGCAATATTACTTTCTTGACTATTTATCCAAATTCTTTGTTATCATATCAGTGCTTTTGCTACTTCTGATTACCTCTTTTCAGTATTAATGTCACTTTTTTACTTCAGCTAGAAGAGAACATCCAGGCAAAGTATGTGAATTGGCTATGGAGTTGAACTTGAAAACCAAACCTCATTTGTGTTGTGTATTTGTAAGCTGTTGTAAATAGCAGAGTAACACCAATGTTCAGGACAAAAACAACTGCTGTTTGAATTTTGTTGTCTCATGAGCAGTATTGAGAAGAACACATGCCATTCCCGGGATGTTTTATTAGCACACTTACTCATTACAGCTGTCCTCATCTGGTCGCTGTTTCTGGAACTGGTTAAGAGACTTGCAGAAAGACTGTCTGTGCTGGAGAGAACTGGTCTTAATGTTTAAGAACTTTGCAGCTGTGTTGAGGATCGCATTTGTCAAATTGCGTGTGTATATGTGTACAGTGCACCAGTCACTTTCCTTGTGCTCACCTGCAGTTCATTGATCTGGTTCACAGCACTGCTATTTTAAGAAGACTTTAATCTTTTAAATATTGTCTTAAATACGCTTGCATCTTCCTGATTGTAAGACTGTACTGTATCTTGATTCAGAAGACCACACTGAGTGGATTTTAGGCTGTGATTAGTCTGAACATGAAACTAGGATTGCAAATGTGTAACTTCAAATTTGTTGAAGAAAACAGTGCCACAATACAGTAATAACGTGTTATTCCAAGTGTTAAAAGCAGGCTGCGGATGTTACCTGCATAGCTTTTTGGATAGCTCAACTGGCAAAGAATTTTACGAGCTGAAGTTATTTCAGGTGCCTTTTAAATTCCCAAGCTCTCAGTTGACTGAAACTGCACAGCTGCTGCGGCTTCTGTAGATCTACCTGCGGGCCGGGCTGGCTTGAGGCAGCCTATGGACAGACTGACCGTTAGGGCATCGACATCGGTCCTCTGCGATCCTTCCAGCAGTTCTTCCGCCCGTCCATCGTTTTTAACCGTTGTACATTTTGTAGGTAA
>NW_011140217.1:0-1130 GCF_000146605.3 Meleagris gallopavo
GACATGAAGAATTAACCCAATTTTTTTTTTAACACTAAAGAGGATCTCACTTGAGTTCGTACCACCCATGAAAACATGCTTGAAAATCCAATTGACCAAATATTCCATTTGTTTACTAGAAGGAAATATACATAAACTGTCAAAATAGGGCAAACAGACCCAAATCTATTGCAAACTCAACCCTTCTCCTCCCTACCTCGAAACTGCATCAGTGTCTCCTTGAGGGAGGTGTTTTTCTGAGCAGGGCTGGTTGGGTTTTCTTCTGCTCCAGGCAAGATCTCTGCCACCTTCTGGGATTTCTCATTCTCCAGCCTGCTCAAGATGTTCCTGCTGTCCTGTAGGAATTCACACGGTGGCTGCTGGCATTTCTCCTCCAGCTCACGGATCTGCTCACTGATGGAGGAAATCTCCTCCAGGATCTTGGCCAGGTTCTCCTCTTTTCTCCTCACAATTTCCTGGTCCAGCTTTTCCAGCCGCCCCAAGAGGAGACGCTCCTGCTCTTCCACGAACTTCTGCAGCTCCTTGATGTCCAACACCACCTTCTGCCTCTCCTGCTGGACCTTCTCCTGCAGGGAAATTCAGTGCACGGGTTTAGAAACACTGAGTCAAAGCTGATTCATCGGGATGACTTTGTGTGCAGAGCAGCCATAAATTCCATTGCAGGGCAATAAGCAACACTCTTTATTTTTGCTACTTCTAGGCTGGAGGAGGGCATTTCCCAGGGGCTGTGATCTTTGTACCCAGAATGCTGCAGACCTTTGGCCAGCAGGGCGTGATATGTAGGGATGACTCAAGGGAAGGGAAGGCACAAGGCTGCACTTACGAGGAATTCCAGGCTTTTCCCTTCTTCAGCCTCCTTCAGCCCCTGCAGTTTTTCCTTCTTTTCCTTCAGGATCTGCATGTGAGCCTGGATTTTCTCCTGGATGGAGAAAAAACATTTTTCTGGTGCATTTCAATCCAGCCCTCACCCTTATGTGAAATTCTGGGCTGATTTTCAGGATCTCTACGATGGTCTGGGAATGAGACCTTGAAGAACATCGGGATGAACAACGATGGAAGAAAATGGAGAGCCCTAAAGTGGAGAATGGCCATCCGCCAACCCACAAAACACATTGAAAAAGGATAAAAAC
>NW_011140218.1:0-894 GCF_000146605.3 Meleagris gallopavo
AGGGTAAAACCCCACATGCAGGGAAGGAGGAATCCTGGTGCATAGCTCGTGGCTTGGGCAGGTCCAGTTTGTCACCTAAGGAAGGAAGAGCATACTTACAAATGCTTAGAAATGCCCTGTCCCTCCCCTTGGCTGGGGATGGGCACTCTGATTGCTGGATGTCCATCGCTGCTGCTCCAACCTCTGGGTGCTCCATGGAAACACATGGGAGATCCCCAGAGAAGGCACTTGTGTCAGTGATAACACTGCAGCAAAAGCCACACAGGAGATGCTCTTCTTTACCCTTGGCAAGACCCCAGAGTGAAGGAAAATGGGCCACCAGCCCCAAAACACTCCTAACATCACATTTCAGAGCAAAAGTTTTCTCTTCAGTATGAGTTTTCCTTTCTTTGTTATAATCTGCTCCAATCTGAGATGAAAAGCACCACAAAGAGAGACTCTATGTGTGGGAAACCGGCCACAGCTGGATGTAGATCTGAAACCCCTCAGCACAAACCAACTTTGGTGATGGATCCACAATCAATGCTCGTACTGTGCTGAGATTTGGGAACCAGCAGTAGCACCTCTCCTCCAGCCTCAGAGCAGCCCTAACAGAGCCAGCAGCTCCTCAGTGTGCATCACAGTGACTTCATTGGGCTCTAAGTCCACCTCACTTCCATCTCAAGAGTGCTATATATTTTCCATGACAAGTGACCTTTTGTCAGGTAACTGTTCCCAGAGGAGGCATCAGGCACTGGCAAGCACTGACAGTGGGTGAAATCAGTGGGATTTGAAGCACCTGAGCTGAGGTGAGGCCTTCAGGGATAAAAACACTTTCTACCATAGTGGAGACCTATCTCCTTGCTGAGCTGTGGTTTGTTGGGCTGCTCTGAGGCTGGAGGAGAGGTGCTACTG
>NW_011140220.1:0-1046 GCF_000146605.3 Meleagris gallopavo
AGGATCACGAACGTCATCGAGTTCAGCGTGACACCGCGCTTGCTCAGCACTTCGTTGGCGTTCTTGAACAGGATGTCTTCGAATTCGCTCGGATTGAACTTGACGATGTCTTCCTTGCCGGTGTTGGACGTCACCAGCTCGCGCAGTCGCACGTCGATCACCACGTTCTCGGCCGATTCGTAGGGCGACTTGCCCTTGTTGTCCGAATTGGCTTCATCGCCGCCGGAGGTGCCGGACTTCATCCGACCCAGGAACTTGGCGTTCTCGATGTACAGCAGCGGATCGGTGATCTGGTAGTCGTAGTTGATCTGCACCCGCACCAGGACGTTGTTGGCGAACTGGGTCAGGAACTCCGCATCGCCCTGCATCGGGTAATCCGGCAGCGTGATGTTGTACCCGCACGGATTGGTCGTGTTGGTCGGGATACGGGAGCCGGTGGGAATCACGGTCCAGCTACGGCCGCAGTTTTCGGTCTGCAGCACCTTGACGTTCGACGGGGCGCGGGAGCAGGCAGCGATGGTGAAGACCAGCAGCATGCCGGCAAAGACGCGGAAGAGGGTTTTCATGAGGTCTTTTCAACTCGGGTGGTTGCGATGTGGTAGATGGCCGATCCCAGCAGGATCAGTACGAGGAGATGGAACAGCCCGGTCATGACCGAAGACACGAACGGGAAATACGCCAGATACCACCAATAGTCGATGATCTGGTATGCGGTAACTGCAAAGATCGCAACGACGATCAGCAGCAAGAGATACTTGGCGGTCTTGGTCACGGTTAGTCCTTGACTTCGTCGTGTTTGGTGGTAGTTCGCTTTACGTCGATCGTGTGTCCGATCATCCAGCCGTGCCGGCTTTTGGCGTATGTGTTGGAAGACACCTCTCCGGTTTTGGCACTGTAGTAGAAAACCGCTCCGTCGTGCTGGAGCTGTCGATCGTGGATGTTCCTGGGGCCGGTGAAGGGGACGACGAACGGAATGGGCGGATCGTAGTTCACAACCTTTACCGGCATGAACCAGTAATCGAACGCCCAGACAATCAAGTCATACA
>NW_011140224.1:0-1270 GCF_000146605.3 Meleagris gallopavo
AATAAATGACATCCAATCTATTGGATGACGTAGGAATTGGTTTTGCCAAAACATAGTAATCTCTCCCGGCGACAAGCTGCCGAGGCATTGCTCTTTCTGGACCAGCTACAGTCGGATCCTGTGCGGCCAACTCTTGTGCTGAAGACAAGAAGGAAATGCTTAGACCTACCAAAAGACTTATATTTAAGAAAAACTTTTTCATGAAATTCATTAAAAACCTATAAAATTATGAGTTGGGCAATTATTTCTCATCTAGCTCTACACCATTCAGCCCGCTACCTAGAGCATTTTTACCCCCGGCTCGGGAAAGCTTGATCGCAAGCCTAACCTCATTTTGGCTATCTGCATACCTTATGGCGTCTTCATATTCAATCTCACCATTAAAATAAGCTTCGATAAGAGCTCCATCAAATGTTTTCATCCCTTGAACCTCACTATCTTTCATAATGGACTTCAAAACACTGACTTCACCACGGCGTATTTTTTCTTCTACTAAAGGCGTATTCAACATAATTTCCAATATAGCTTTTCTACCGCCGCTCTTTTTAGGGATTAGTTGTTGAGCACACACAGCCTTCAAGTTCAGAGACAAATCCATTAGAAGTTGATTACGGCGATCTTCGGGGAAGAAGTTCAGAATGCGATCCAAAGTCTGGTTGGCATTATTGGCATGTAAAGTAGCCAACACCAGATGGCCTGTTTCAGCAAAAGCAATGGCATGATCCATACTTTCCCTTGTTCTTATTTCGCCAATCAATATGACATCTGGCGCCTGTCTTAATGTATTTTTGAGCGCAGTTTCCCAACTATCGGTATCTACTCCTATTTCTCGTTGCGTTACGACACAACCATGATGTGCATGAACAAATTCAATAGGATCTTCTATCGTAATGATATGTCCTGAAGTGTGCCGGTTTCTGTAACCTACCATTGCTGCCAATGTCGTAGACTTACCTGTGCCGGTCGCACCTACCATCAAAACAATCCCTCTCTTGGTTAGAGAAACCTCTTTCAAAATAGGAGGCAAATCCATTTCTTCCAGCTTTGGGATGGTTGTTTCAATACGGCGAACAACCATCCCCACCTGACTCCTTTGATAAAACGCACTTACTCGGAAACGACCAACCCCAGCCAGGCCAATAGCAAAATTTGCTTCATGCGTTTTCTCAAACTCACCTCTTTGCTTTGTATCCATGACGCTTATTACTAAATTTCTGGCATCTTCAGAAGATAAAGCTCTACTTAAAGCATGAAGTTTTCCATCTTTTTT
>NW_011140227.1:0-974 GCF_000146605.3 Meleagris gallopavo
ATTTAAAGCAATTTAAGCTTTTGAGTTTTTTTGTTTCTTGCATTAGCAGAGGACGATACCGAGCATTACCAGGGTAACCAAATAACCAGAGAAGAGATCTGAGGGTTGCAGCTGCATGCACCAGCAGACAGCAGTGTGTGGTTCACGGGGAGAGCAGTTTCTCCAGCAGCCTTGTGTTGTGCTCGTGGGAGGAAGCCTGAGCTGTATCAGGGTGATCAAAGACTGACAGTGAGCTAACAGTGTGAGATGGCCATAAAAACTCAAAAGCTTAAATTGCTTTAAATGGTCAGAATTCATTATCTGGGTAAAAGATTAGCACCAAACTAATAAAAGCCATTTTTTCGAAACAGGAAAAAAATCACAGCATCCCCCAGCAAAGAAAACGTGAAATAAAAGCAAAAGGGATTTGTCTGCACATCACTAAGCCAGCTCCTAAGGAACGCAAGACCAGGCACTAACAGCAGGTCACCTCAGCGTGTCAGACAAGGCCATTTTCCCCTCTTGTGCTCATTGGGAGGGAAGTCATTTTGGCTATTACAACCTCTAAAGCACCAGAGGCCAAATGCTCTGAGTTGTCGCATTGAATGCACCGTGCATCCACCGCACACACACGTGTTTTGCAGGGGGATGCTGTGATTTTTTTCCTGTTTCGAAAAAATGGCTTTTATTAGTTTGGTGCTAATCTTTTACCCAGATAATGAATTCTGACCATTTAAAGCAATTTAAGCTTTTGAGTTTTTTTGTTTCTTGCATTAGCAGAGGACGATACCGAGCATTACCAGGGTAACCAAATAACCAGAGAAGAGATCTGAGGGTTGCAGCTGCATGCACCAGCAGACAGCAGTGTGTGGTTCACGGGGAGAGCAGTTTCTCCAGCAGCCTTGTGTTGTGCTCGTGGGAGGAAGCCTGAGCTGTATCAGGGTGATCAAAGACTGACAGTGAGCTAACAGTGTGAGATGGCCATAAAAACTCAA
>NW_011140233.1:0-606 GCF_000146605.3 Meleagris gallopavo
CTCCCACTCTCATCTGTCTTCTCAAGCTGCTCCTTCAGAAAGAAGAGAGACTGTTCCCTTTAGCAAGGCACATTCTACCAAGCCAACATATACTCCTTCAGCAAGGCTCTCGCTCTTATTCCCAGATGTGCATTCATGTGCATCCCACCTGCACTGGAAACCTCATTTGGAACCGCACACCAGAACATTTTTATGAACTGATACTGTGGGAGGTGATTTTAAGGGCATTTTAAAAATGTCATCCTGGGACGATTTCTATGTTACACCAGGTGTGAAGGGACTCCTCTCATTAATGCTTAATGTTTTTCGGTTACCATTTGAACTGGAGAGATTTTGGCATTTGGGGGCAGGTGTCCTGCTATTTCATCATCTCAAAGGCATTCAGGCAGCTTTATTTGTTCTTCTTTTCCTCCCACTTTTTATAGAAGTAATTTCATTTAATAGCAGCCACAATATCCTTCTATTCCAGAAAGCCAAATGTAGGCCAAGCTCAGCCTGAAATGCCATGTCAATATGATGAACACCTATGAAATTTTGAAGAAAATTTGAGGAAGAGAAAGATATGATACCTCCTAGAGCCCCTTTGATTTGATGTTAACATGGTGG
>NW_011140234.1:0-1016 GCF_000146605.3 Meleagris gallopavo
CAAGTTTACCAATGGAGCAAAAAAAGTGGGAGCCTATAGATCTTAGTCCTTACATGAGGTACCCTGTATCAAGGAAAAATTAATGCCTGTGAGATACCAAATTGAAAGACTGACTAAGGGTTTCAATATAGAGAAATTAGTAAATGGGATATATTTATAAACAATTGTATCTTCATATTTGAATACAATGTAATAGATGTGAATTTAGACTTTGTCCTTCACATGTCATTGGCATAAGCAGCAGTGCTGTCACATTCTTGTTAATGTCTTTTGTGAAAATCCGGTCTGTTTTGTTTGTCCTTTATGCTGTATACAAAGAATCATATAGTAGTGAGTGTAGATGGCATCCTGACACATGTAATAAAGAAAGTATTTATTTTGAATAAGGAATATATTTTTTCAGTTATTAACTAAATTTCATTTGTTAAATATCTTATTAGAATATACCGTCATATAATGACAAACTTCATATGCACTTCTTTCAAGATAACCACTGAAATAAACATATTTGGCTGCATATGCATTTCCTTAAGGATTATGTGTCACATTTTCAATACAGCAAAACAACTCCTTTAATGTGTGTAACCTTAAAGAAGGGGCATAAATTATAACAGGATGTAGGAAAGCAGAGATTTTAAAAAACCTATGTCAGGTAAATCAAAGCGGAAAATGATCAGGATGAACCTCTCTACCTCATAAGCATATGTTTGCTGTGCTACAGACAGAACCCAGTTCATGCTTAAGTCCATCTGTATTCAGTGTGGCAGTTATGCAACTCACTCATTCTTAAAAGACTTAGAATGTGCTGAAAAATTCCTCAAGTTCAATTTTTAATTTAAAGGGACAGTGGAGTTATATTGAAATTAATAACACTAAAAGATCAGAAAATATGGCAAAATATCTTAGTTCAGGAAGTTTTAGATATTATAATATAGCACTGAGACAAATGTATTTTTTTTCCACAGGCATAATGGCAGTTAAGGACGGATATATATGGATAATATATTGTAGTAATT
>NW_011140237.1:0-524 GCF_000146605.3 Meleagris gallopavo
CTGTTTTCATATTGGTGTAATTAAATATATCACATCCATACTGCTTAATTTCCTTAAAGGTTTTGTTTGCTTGATTTTTGAGAACCTCCAGTGTTTAAAACCAGCAATGAAATAAGATCTTAGAATGAAAGGGAACCAATTCAGAGGATATGTTGACTTTTGAATGCTCATTTTCTTCCTCCAGAAATATCCAGTTACCAATCTCAGGGAAGATATCATGAAGTTTTTAACCATATAAGTACCATAACTTTGAAATACTTAGAGACTTCCCATTGTTGCTTAAGATTCAATAGAGAACACAGTGTAAATGGGGCTTTAATACAAATATTCTATTATTCCAGTCAACTGGGGCAACAACTGCCACCATGAAAGTAAGATTACTGCCACTGAGGAAGAATCTCTTTCTAGAAATCACTCCTTGTGGAGAATATTGTGAGCCTACAGCATCAGTGAGCATTTTCCATTTATTATCTTTCCACCACGATAATTCTACTTAGCCTAACTTCTGTACACCTGTGATTCTA
>NW_011140238.1:0-880 GCF_000146605.3 Meleagris gallopavo
GGCACGCCGAGGCGATATGGAAACTACTCATAATATTTTGCGCGGTATCTCCGGAATGGCTGGGAATAACGCCTATGTTAGCGCAGTAGCACACAACCTTTCAGCCCTGGCTGCCAACGGAAACCTTGATGTTCTAGCAAAAGAGGCCCTCTATTCTTCAACGAGTATGTCTACCCGTTCTGTAGAAGCCAACGAAAGCTTCCTGGAACTCAATGCTGGCAAGTATGGTTTACGTAAAGGCGAACAAGGCAAAGCCCAGAAAGGCGAGGAGGTATAATGTTAACTACTCAATGGCCCTACCAGGATCCAGAACTGGATAGGTTAAGGGAGATGGAACGACGAGCTATTATTGAAGAGGAAAAACAGCAGATCAGAGAACGATTGATCCGAAGAGGGATTAATCCGGATTGGCCAGCTATTCCTATTCCGTCTCCTTTCCTTCCACGTATTAATCCACGCATTCACCTTGGATATCCACTAAAAATCAACAGGACGCCAACAGTGGAAGATGTGTTTAAGGCACTTCGTTAATCTTCATCACTGAAAGATGGACGCGGAGGCGGCAACGCAAATGATGGTTGATGATTGAAAGAGGCGTGGGGCGCATGGATGGGCTCCACTTCTTCTGGATGACAGCCATAGTGTCTTTCCCAAACCAAACGAGGAGATAATCCGCGATGGTTAGTATGTGCTGGATCAGCGCCATACTCACACAACACTTTCCAGACACCCTGGGCATGGGTGGAAGTGACACAGCAATGTAATGGTGTATTACCCCTATCATCTTCGATGCTTGGAAGGGCACCGGCCTGCAGCAACAATCTCATTACCTCTGGGCTACCTCTGTTGGCAGCAAAATGCATGCCTGTAAGCAACTGCT
>NW_011140239.1:0-829 GCF_000146605.3 Meleagris gallopavo
GGTGGTAGGTAGATAGCTGGACCAGATGATCTCAGAGGTCTTTTCCAACCTTAACGATTCTTGGAGAACTGCCTTAATTAATGGCCGGTGCTAATTGGCAGCCTCAGCCTCCTTAAGAAGTAGCCCTTCTCCTGGGGTCCCAGCAGTAGTGGGACAGGAGCACGCCGTGGTGTTCCCAAACCAGTGTTGTGCCCTTGCGAAGCCACTTTGAGGAAGAGAAATGAGACCAAAAGCAACATTTTAAGCGTGGAACGCATCCGCATGAGGACAGGCAGCTCTGAGCATGTTTGCTCAGCACCCAGACTCAGCTGCAGCGAGGGAGCTGTGTTTGGCAGCAGGTGATCAGCACTGACCTGAGAGCCCCCCGCTGGGAGGGACACCCCAGGCTCCATCCCCACAGGCCGAGGTCGTGCTCGTTATCCCGTGTGGTTTGCTGTCACTGATGCACCCCCAGTGCAATGCAGTTGGTGGTGAAGTCTGCAGTCCCACAGCTGCTCTGTGTGCCTGTCCATCAGTGACACAGGTGCCTGCCCCGCTCTGTCCCCCCTTCAAGCTGCCCAGGGAGTTTTTCCCTCCTTAAATTCAATTAGATGCCATAAGGGGTCAACCCCATTATAGCCATGGCTCCTCTGGGATGGGCAGGGGGCTGTAGCTTCTCCCTCCCATAGGATCAGAACGCAGCCCCATAAATAATAATTAAATGTTAAAAGGAGCAGCTTTCATCGCACCAGTCAGTCCCAGCTGCTCCCATTAGAGAATAGTGAATACAGCCACCTGGGGCAGCTTGAAGGGGGGACAGAGCGGGGCAGGCACCTGTGTCACTGATGGA
>NW_011140240.1:0-806 GCF_000146605.3 Meleagris gallopavo
TGTATGTGCTATTGGATTGTGGTGGGGATATTCGACTTGGAAGTCCAATCAGCAAATGAAGGAGGCTCAACAACGAGCAGCTGCGGCAGCTAGTGAGCAGGCTGCCAAGTTGCGTCAAGACCAGGCTGCGTATGATGAGGCGGTAAGGAAAGCTGTTATTGATGCTTTGCATGCTGGCATCAATAAAGTGAATGACACACTTATTACTCCATCAGCTCCTGATGTAATTGATGGTTGGGTCAATCTTCTTGAAAGCACTTCTATTAATCATGCTGGTTGGGATGTTTCTGGTTTTGATTGTCAGTATCAAGATGAACTGCCACAGTGTTCTGTAACATTGACCAGGGGGCCATTTGGTATTAACCGCCTACTGTTGGAGGATCATCCAGATGCTGTTATCGAAGGTGATAAGGCCAGCTATGTGGTCAAATCTTCTGCTCAACAGCCGCGTCAAACAAGCATCAAAGAACTTCCCGGCTCGTCTGAGTTTACCTCCTCGTTTATTTCAGAATTGCAGTTTTTGAAGTTGGCCAATATTAGCTACAACTTAGGTGAATCAAAAGAAATGGAAGAGGCTGTTAAATTGCCTCCTAAGCCCGCTTCCATGTTTAAACCTGGGGAGACTCCCGATACTGCGGCAGCAGCAGGTGGGGTGATTAAGCTAGGCGTGGCCACAGGTGAACTAACCTTGTCAGGTGCCACCTTGTGGCAACTTCGTGGCCTAAGATCATTATTGGCAGGAAGCAATTTGGCTGCTCAGAATACGAATATAAATGCTACGCGGGCAGCAACGGGCACATGGAACC
>NW_011140241.1:0-752 GCF_000146605.3 Meleagris gallopavo
TATCACAGACATATTCCTGCAGACTAGATATAAACTGTTGCTAGCTATACAAGTATATTGCTAACTATTTAACTTATTCTAATGCAGAAAAAACATTTGATTCCCACATCAGGATCAACCTCCCTCCATGAGACTGTTTTTGTGACAGAGATTATTTATTGTTGTGATCTCTATGTCATGGTTTCCCATCCTTCTTGCCCTTTAGCCTAATTATTCCTGTCCTGTTCTGACAACGCAACTTGTAAAAACTAAAATATTTCCAGGTCAGCCTAATTCTAATTTTTATAGATCAGCTTTATTCTGCAGGAGATTTACCGTGTTATTTGGATATCAGGAAGGAGTCAAGATTAACAGAGCAGTGGACAGAGACAGTGAGCCTTTTTCTTACAGAAACGTGTCTTCCTGAGATTTTTGCACATAAAAATGTGCCACTTCCAGATTATATAACTTTCAGATGACCTACAGGGCACCTTAATATTCTCACTGCATCAAATGGAGCCAAAATCATGATTTAATTCTTTAACTGTGTTCATCTATACTCTGGGTTTAGTTGGGGAGAAATTAAAATGAAGGCCTCTACTCTCTTCTGTTAAACGCATTCAAGAAGACTGTAATGTTATTTGCCATCCAGCTTGACAGACAGAATTCTTGTTACTCCCATTTCACATATTAAATCATAGTTAGCCTTTTCCTGAAAGTCAAAGGGGAAGGCAAGGATTGCCATGGCCAGTAGGCGCTGCTGTGGGTAGGAA
>NW_011140242.1:0-586 GCF_000146605.3 Meleagris gallopavo
CTGGACGATTCTGTCCTCGGCCATGACTGTCAGTGGGGTGAATCTGCTGGAATGGTTCTGCAATCCGATGGTGACGTTGCCGCCGGATCCGAATCGTTTCCTGCGGAAGGCTCAGGGTATCTTGCACGCGATGCAGATGCCACAGGGCGTGAACAACTTCTACGAACGATTCGATGAAGTCATGCAACGGATGTATGAGAACGGTCTTCTGTTCTCTTCGGGTAATCGCAAGCAACGCGAAGACCTGATGACCTTCATCAGGGCGTATCGGCATGCAATCTTCACGGACAAACTGCCGATCCCGTCCAAGCTCAGCTTCATCACCGAAAAGACGGTGACTCGCACGTATGGCGACAAGACGTCGTACTATGCGTTCGATGCGGTGCTCACGATCACCTCGACGGAAAACTCGACCACTCCGCTGCAGCCGCGTGTGCTGCAAGGCCGGTCGGTGAAAGCCAACATGCTCATGGCGAAGTACTACCAGGAGTACATCGGTACGGTTCTGGCTCGTAAGCCGGGTCTGTATCGTAAGCACGTGGTTGGCTCCCGTCTGCACTACACCTTCCGTGCGGTTATCTCTTCG
>NW_011140243.1:0-876 GCF_000146605.3 Meleagris gallopavo
AGTGTTGTCAGGCTTGTGTGCTCCCTCTAAAAATATAAATGAAAAGACTTGGATACCACTGGAGTTGGTGACCTACAGCCAGTGAAATAACTGGGTTTATTTCACCAGTGCTATTTGAGAGTGGTCTTTTTTCATTACTTTGAAATACAAGGTTTTGAATAAGCTGTTTGAATTTTGTATATTTTCCTACCTGTAAAAAAGCCTCCATTGGTAGTAAGTTATTATCAATGAGCAGACCACTCCCAGCATTCATTTGGATCTTCAATTTCTACAGAACAATAAGTATCCCAAGGCAGCATTCCTTCTAGAAGGCAGCTAACAATTACAGGAATGACAACACTTAATCTGCCCAGAGAATGCAAGTCACAGTTGATTTTTAGCACTATAACGGGATGAAATTTCTGTATTAAATATGAGGGAAGTCCCAGAAAAACATTAGACTCAATTTTCTTTCAGACAATGATTGCAGAAGAGCATGCCAGAACATTAGCACTTGTCACACAATATGGAGGCTTTGTTTTCAAGGTGGAACTGAATCCTCCATTTTATAGTATGACAAATCTGTTCCCTTCATAGGGAAAAATGAGTAATGTGTGCACCCTTAGTACTTCTTTAGAAGAAGTTATTCCAAAACCACTCAATACGGGGCCAGCATTTTAATAAACTATTATAAACTATCAGAGAAGAAAAATACAACCAGAAAAAAAAAAAAACCCACAGTACTTTTGGAAGGTAACCAACCCCCTGCTGTACTACATTGCCTGTTCCTTCTTAACAGGAAAAACTTGGGGATACAATCTGGAAACCCAGGGAAATAAACAAGGCCCACGTAGCTGTTTATCTTGAAATAACTTCTTCTAAAGAAGTACTAAGGGT
>NW_011140244.1:0-873 GCF_000146605.3 Meleagris gallopavo
AATCCTTTCAAGTCTTTTGGGTGGTTTTTTGTTAAATATCTATTGCTGCTCCCTCTGCTTTCTAGGCATAGCATAACAGTGTTTTGTGGGAGTATTGATCTCCACTGGCATTGATATCGCCTGTCTGGCTTCTAGCACAGCTCAGGATCCAGCAGAATTGGTTGTTGTTTCCGATGACAGAATGACACATTTTGGATTTTTTTTTTCTTCTTTTTTAAAACTTTCTCTGTAACTACCCAAAAGACTTGAAAGGATTGAGAATGCAAGGGAATTAATGAATTTCACAGCATAAATACTTGGGGACAGATGCACAATGGGGCCCTGCAGCACCCAGCTTCCAGGCACTGGGCCCACTCACCTAATGGTTTTCAGGCCTTCACCAGGCAACAGAACAGCAGAGGTTCCGAAATCTCTATCCAAGAGGTGTCTGCGTGCATTACTGGATGTAGAGAATAAATCCTACATCCCTGTGACCTGATGTGCACAGATGTGACAACACAATGGTATTCCAGCTGTGTAAAACTCAAACAAAATGTCACATAACTGTGGTTCCACAGCAACTATCATTGTGCTTGTTGGAGGACTTCGATCAGCGACCAAAGAGCAAAATATCACTGATGCTTGGAAACAAGACTTGGTCCTGCCTTAACTGTATTGCTATTTTGTTGGGTCTTGGGTGGTGAAATAGGGTGGTGACATCACCGTGAAGCCTTTCACCTGCTCATATCTGCTGCTCAAGTTCACCTTTGGAACCAAGTCTCCAGTCTGAGTTTTGCTGTGACAACCAGGGTACAATCAGCCCTTGTTAATCTCTGTTCAACAGCAATGCCAGACGGCTCTTCTATGTCAAAAGTGATATTTTGCTCTTTGGTC
>NW_011140249.1:0-884 GCF_000146605.3 Meleagris gallopavo
GGCCCTCTGCTGAGTGGAAAACAAATGTTCTGCTCATATTTCAATGAAAAGATTCCCCAGAGTTCCCAAGAGAGGAGTCAGACATACACAGCACTGTGTCAAAGAAGCCTGAGAAGTTTGCTCACTTGCCTAGATAGGGTCAACGACACCATAAAATGCTCTCTGCCCAAGTTTATCTTTTCTGGTGTGCTTAGGCTATGGGTGGTCCTTCAGAAGCTGATTTGTCTATCTGCAGCAATTAACAGCTCTTCTCTGCTCCTTTGGTTTTCCACTCAGCAGAGGGCCCTGCCCAGTGAGGCAGCAGTTCCTGGCAGCTGATGCTGGCACCAAAAGCAAAAATACAGATGCCAGTTTCTCAGCTCAGCGAAAGACGGGATGAGTAAAGCCAGATAAATTGAGCTGTCTCTCCTGCAGTGTTCCAGTGTGAGGCCTCTTACAGCCACCAAGCAAGCCTGAGCACACCAGAAAAGATAAACTTGGGCAGAGAGCATTTTATGGTGTCGTTGACCCTATCTAGGCAAGTGAGCAAACTTCTCAGGCTTCTTTGACACAGTGCTGTGTATGTCTGACTCCTCTCTTGGGAACTCTGGGGAATCTTTTCATTGAAATATGAGCAGAACATTTGTTTTCCATTTTTTTTTTTTTCAGTATCTGCTACACTCTAGAAGTATTCATTGTCTTAGAATGACAGAATATCCTCTGTTGAAAGGGACCCATAAGGATCGAGTCTTTTCAATACAGAATGAAGTTTTCTAGTGCTTTGAGAGGAGTCAGACATACACAGCACTGTGTCAAAGAAGCCTGAGAAGTTTGCTCACTTGCCTAGATAGGGTCAACGACACCATAAAATGCTCTCTGCCCAAGTTTATCTTTTCTGGTGTGCT
>NW_011140251.1:0-2572 GCF_000146605.3 Meleagris gallopavo
ATGACTGCTGTGCAGCGGGTGTAGTCCCGCGCGCCGGGGAGGGGGATTCACGGTCACTGCCGCGTAGCGGCCATCGGCATTATGATCACCTTACCGGTGGCGATTACCTGTGTCGGTAGCGAGGCAGGCATTCAAGCCGTTTGGCCGCCCCGACTATTCAGCCCTCGTCGAACGTCCGGTGCTCAAACAGTCCAATTGGTGTGTCAATTTAGAGCGGCGCCAAGAGTCAACCGTTCCATTGCTCGATCGCAGAATCCAGCTTCCTAACGAAGTTGCAGAGTCCAGGATGACGCTCGAAGCAGGTCGCGATGACTGCGTCGGACAAGCGTGAGAACCGCAAGGCAAGTTGAACCTTATTCCCGCCAACCGCGACGCGGCCCGCCGACACCTGCAGGAATCCCTGTGGCATCACTTCTGCCACGTAGCACTCCATCGTGTAGCCATCAGTGATGTGGATCGGGTCAACTCCTGTTCCAGCCAACTCGGTTGACACCCTGAGTTTCGTGCGTCCAAGGGCGTTCGACGCGAATAGTGATCCGAAATCATCGATGGCGAAGTCGTTGTCGCGGTCGATGCAGATGGCCGCGTTCCGGTTCAAGCGCAGCAACTGGATCAAGTCTTCGGGTTGTTCCTCGGTGCCTTCGCCAGCCTGGACAACAAGGGCCGCATCGTCGTCATTGAATGGTGATGAACTGGGCGACGTGAGCCCTGAGAAATGAACGAGGCAGCTACCATCAAAGAACGCGTAGGAGAAGTGCACGTTCTCAATTAGCCGGGACTTGTGCGGTGCCCGCTGCGAGCGCCAAGCGCGCAGAAATGCATTTATGTAGATGCGATCAGAGGGGCCTTCCACCCAGACAACCCCGTTGGATTGGCACAAATCGCTTGCAACGCAACCGAGCCGATCGAGTATTGCGGTGATGTCTGGTTCGCGAACAACCTGACCTCCCAGGAGGTGAAAGACAGCAACATCTCTCCCCCAAGCCCTGCGATTCAGAAACGAAGGAGAGTGTGTCGCAATGATTAGCTGCAGACGCTTTCTTGAACTCAGAACAGCCAACTCGGCGATCAGTGCGCGTTGCAAAAGGGGGTGGAGATGTCTCTCGGGCTCATCGATCACGCAAACAGAGTTGTCCTTGCAGCTTTCAACCCATGAAAGCAAATCAACAATCTGCTTCCAACCAGAGGGCAGATATTCGGGTAGCACCCTGCTGCTTTGAAAAAGGTCATCGCCATGGTGCTGATGCAGTTCCCCGTTTGATTCTGATAGGTCTCCCGCCTTTGCTGAGAACTCAAACCCGGCTTCTTGGTGCGGTCTCTCATTCTTCGGGAACAAATGCTGAAACCTTGGCAATATCGACAAGTAGTCTTTAAGCTCGGGTGCTGAACTCTGAGTACGAGGCCATGATGCCCCCGCCCTGTCGAGCCCTGCAAGCAGCGAAATGAAGGACTGGAGATTCTGCTTAGGAATGGGGCCCGAGACTGGGAGCGTCGATTCAGCGGTAATGTAGGGCATCGGCATGGAGACGGCGGAGGGATGCCCAACGGTCATATGCGTTTGTTGCCGATCCCATGCCTGAGTCTTCTTATCGTCTTGGGCTGGTCCGGTCTGACTAAAGATCGCCCGGATCGATGCGCCGTCGGCGAATCTCATCAGGAAACCGGACACAGTATCAGCCGGGATGTTTTCTCGCCGCAGCCTGGCCAGCAGTTCTGGCTCAAAGATGCTGCGAACAGCATCTAAGACAGTTGTCTTCCCGCAGCCGTTTGGCCCAGCGAACACGTTGATGCTCTGGAGGTGGAGGTCTCGTGACTGGCAAAAGGGCGGCGGCAAGTCGTGCTTCGAGATCCTTGCGAGGCCTCGCAGAGAGAGGCACTGCAACTGAGAGATGTGCTTTGATCTCATAAGCCAATGGTAGAGGCCCGCGCACCCGCTTGAGTAGCAGTTCTTGGACCTGGACTCAACGGAGAAAACATGAGTATACCGGTGAAGCTTTCGGTCCCTCGAACCGATGCACGGCGAATCGAGCAATCGAATGGCGGCTTCTTAAGGCTGAAGCGGTAGTCCACGGCCGAAACCGGTGTTGGTCGTCGCGGTCACTCGCGGACTCCCCTGTAAATGACGCAGATCAGCCTGAAGCTATCTTCCAGTAGGGAGCCGCGACTGTCCGCTCCTGGCCTACAACTGTACGTGCGCGAGGGCAAGCCTTTCTATGGAGCGCTACGCGCGCCTGGTGTCTCGCATATGCCTCCCTGTAGCGGGCGGCATGGTGGCCGCGATGTCCCCGGGAGCGCATCACTCAGGCTCGATTTGAGCCATGCAAACGATGCTCCCCCTCACTGCGCCAGTGAGACAGGGCAGCCGAGAACTCGAAACCACCCCTCATAGGTCATCGCCAGAGGCTCCGCGCCTCATCCGCCCCCGACCTGGTCAAGCTCCCCTTTAGGACTGCCGTCATCGCGCCACGAAGGCGAAGCTTCCCTCCCTCTGACTCCACAGAGGGCACCAGCCGAGGCCTCGGTCCTCGCTCGCGCCTGATCTTGGGCGTGCTCAGCCCCACGGCCAGGGCCC
>NW_011140253.1:0-569 GCF_000146605.3 Meleagris gallopavo
ACACTAGACATCTCATTTGAAAATTTATAGGTAATGTCCACTGGAAATGGAGTCACAGATATACCAAGAAATGGATTAATTTTCCGGCAGTCTTGAAGCCTATTCCCAAATTCCTCTATCAAGATGGAAAGTAAGGCTACATATTTTTTCACTGTTCGCAGAACTGCGTTTAGGCAATAAATTTATTTGCCATACCTTGAGTTATCTGATCAATGTCTATAAATTTTCAAATGAGATGTCTAGTGTTGCAATCAGATATCCAACTCAAAAATATGATTGCATCTCTTTACTAGAATTTTATAAGACCTCTCTCACCAGAGAAAGACATTCCTCACTTCACAATCACCTTTGGCAGTACGTGCCTTTGTGAGCAACTATTTCAAGGACGAAGCTCAGGAAAAGTAAAATTTCAACACAAATCTCTGACGAACACCTTGAGAACCTCCTCTTCTGGTGACATTCCAAAATCTTTGCCTTCGCCTGTAATCTCTTCCAAGATTCCTGAATGACCAGGATTCCAATTTTGAACCCTCTGTGTGATTAGTGCAACTCACTTACTCCACACTGCA
>NW_011140257.1:0-674 GCF_000146605.3 Meleagris gallopavo
CACAAGCTCATAGGTCGCACCCTCAACTAGGGGCTCGGTTACCCCCTCAAGAGCCTCCCTAAGCCACTTGTCGGCCGGATCTGTATCCGATACAGGCACCCAGCCCGGCCAGTGAAAGCTTACCGGGTCCGGAGCAGCCTCGCAGGGAACAAAGCCTTCAGGAGGAGTTTTGAAGAGTTCATCCCTCACCTCACCAAGGTCAGCACCAGCATCATATTTACGCTGAGCCTGCTTGTTGAGCTTACGGTCGTAACGCTTCCACAGCTTTCCATCTTTCCAACGCGTAGCCTGACCATCAAACTTGATCGTGGCAAGGCCCTCGCCGTTAAGCACCCACTCCAGTCCCGGACGGACAACATTAGTGAGCTCTTCCTTCTCGTAATCCATCAGGAAAACAATCGGAGTCTTTTTCATTTTGAAACCTCTCTGGTTATTAGACGATTTTTCGAGTCCCGTCCTCGCCAGGTAATTGAGTAAGCAACCCTCAACTACAAGAAAATAGTATCACTTAATGGTTTTCTGTACAACCCCCACAATCTAACGCACATTCAACCTTCAGTTTTTATTTAGCTTACTTTTCCTGGATATGAACCCCTTCAAGAAAAAAGCCTGCTTCTGCAGGCCTTTTCGTTATCCCAGATCATCAGGGTGAATACCATAAAGTTCAGCAATCG
>NW_011140258.1:0-548 GCF_000146605.3 Meleagris gallopavo
AATCTCCAATCAACAACTTCTATGACGAGTCGAACAGGAAGCAACACCCATGCTGTGCATTTACTGACTAGCCCTCAAATTAGAGATGCAGCCGTTTCCCATCAGCGATCGATTTTGCTGAGAGGCAGTGGCTGTGTGTGAGCGGGAATCCTCCCGTGTGCCGCTGCCTGTGCTGCGGGTCTCTCCTGCATTGTCTGCATACAGGCAGCGGTGACCTTCAGATCATTTCTCCCCTCTTGATGTTGAACTCGTCATAGAAGTTGTTGATTGGAGATTATTTTTGTTGTTGTCCTTGCTGTCAGCCTCTAGCAAATGTTAACTAACTTTTCTGTGTGAAAGATAAACAAGGTTCAAATTCCATATGTTAAAAATCCCAGTAGGAACGCGAGATGTGGACGAAGAACAATCGAATGAATAACAAGTGTGAAGGAGGGAGAGATTACACATCTCAGGACATCAGCTTCCTAAGCCTGCAATTAACCAAAACCTCAACTTTTAGAATTAATTTCAATTAGAAAACAACTGCTAGCTTCTAAAGAAAGAAGAGA
>NW_011140259.1:0-596 GCF_000146605.3 Meleagris gallopavo
ATATTCAAAATAGAGTTAAGAGATAGTCCAGGTCTTTTATGAAGGGTGGTGACAGGGTTACCTATTAGTTACCTATTAGACAGTACCTAGAATGGTGTGATGAGGTAGTTCACAAGAAATCTTAATTTCAAAATTCCTCCAGAATGCACCACAATAAAGCAAAAAGGACAACAAACCTCGAGGAGGGGCAAAAAGAATGGACTATCTCTTAACTCTATTTTGAATATACCACTGTTTGCCTTCAGTAAAAATGCAGAATCAGACTCCTTGGTCTTCCTCCCTAGACATGATGTTATTCATACATCTGGCACAGCTCACATAAGTAGTGTACTTGTGCTTTGCTGATTCCCTTTCTACAACAAAACCAGCTACATTTTTACTTTGTCTTTCTCAGTGACACTGAGAAAGACAAAGTAAAAATGTAGCTGGTTTTGTTGTAGAAAGGGAATCAGCAAAGCACAAGTACACTACTTATGTGAGCTGTGCCAGATGTATGAATAACATCATGTCTAGGGAGGAAGACCAAGGAGTCTGATTCTGCATTTTTACTGAAGGCAAACAGTGGTATATTCAAAATAGAGTTAAGAGATAGTCCA
>NW_011140260.1:0-855 GCF_000146605.3 Meleagris gallopavo
TCCCTACTCTGCATGAGAGCTGTAGGAAAGGGCACTGTTTTGTTGCGCTTAGGTTCAGTGCTTCTTGCTCTTCTGGAAGGTCTCTGTTCTGATGTGGAGGAATAGAAAGCAGCGGGTGGATGAATGCTACCTGATGTCGTGGTGTTTCATTGCAGTCAGGCCTTAGGCAGCTCATCAAGCCTTTCTCCTTCATGCAGACTGACACTGCCTACAGTAGTTAAATCCCTTCTTTGTGCTGCACCAGAGATTAGCTGGTGTGAGTGACCGACGGCCATCAATGGACTCACCCAACTCTACCCTGGCTGCATGACTTTCAGCAGGGCCAGAGCCCCCCAGAATCCCCTGGTGACCCCTAGTGCAGAGCACAGCACACTGCTACCCTCATCCGTGGTGGGGACAGCCCCACAGAACACACCCTTTCCCTACTCTGCAGAAGAGCTGCACAGCTGGGCTCTGCACAAATCCGCTCAATCCCTGACGACTGCCATGAAAACGCCTGACTGCAATGAAACACCACGACATCAGGTAGCATTCATCCACCCGCTGCTTTCTATTCCTCCACATCAGAACAGAGACCTTCCAGAAGAGCAAGAAGCACTGAACCTAAGCGCAACAAAACAGTGCCCTTTCCTACAGCTCTCATGCAGGCAGGTGGGAGCACACGGGCAGTACAGCTGTCAGAATGGGAGGCAGACACTTGAGCGGATTTGTGCAGAGCCCAGCTGTGCAGCTCTTCTGCAGAGTAGGGAAAGGGTGTGTTCTGTGGGGCTGTCCCCACCACGGATGAGGGTAGCAGTGTGCTGTGCTCTGCACTAGGGGTCACCAGGGGATTCTGGGGGGCTCTGGCCCTGCTGA